>NC_137232.1:25903699-26166199 GCF_949987685.1 Ammodytes marinus | reverse complement strand
ATTTTTTTTATCATCACCACCATTTCTTGCCCTTGAGAGTCTCAGTGTTTGTTTTCACTCTGTTCTCCATTTTCATCTGGTCAGCTCTCACGGAGGAGATACACACTGCGGCACTCAACGGTCACCACTGTTGTTTTGGTCCATCGGCCCATCAACTGTGTTACCAAGCAGATCAGTCTATACCATTATAGTTTCCTTATTGCAGCTGACATTGTTTTCCACTCGCTAAAAATACATAAGAGTTGAATGGAAGGATGTACTGTCAAATGGAAACGTTATCATAATACCAGTTTCCTATATGATTACAGTCATCTAGTATGTGATAAAGGTTTGCGAGCACTGTTACTGCACTACATTGTACAAAACAAAAGTATATAATAGACTTTACTGTATACTTTGGTATGCCATACAACATAGCAAATGTTCAAGTTTGTTCAATAGTTATTTGATGAAATATAAAAACGCAGTGCATATTACTGTAACCTGTTTGTATTAAACTGGATATGTTTGTGGGCTGCCAAAAGTGTGACTTGTACATGAATTGCGGCCCACACCCCTGAGACCATGTTTAGTGACTATTATCATGATCCGAGGTTTCCTGCCACGCTCTTTAAAAAAAAATAAAAATTGTCGCACAAGAACAACACAGTGAGCCATCTTGAAATAGATGTATTTTGTTAGCCATTTGATTACAGTTTGAAGTCAGTACAAGAAATCAGGAAATTACACTGAAGTTTCCAGGCCTGATAAAACACATTGTTTCCCACCACTTCACAGTTGATTTCCCCCCGTCTCCCTTGTCGCGATGCTACAGAGAGCCAGTGTGCATAGTCTGCAGTGTCAAACCACAGCAACACGGGCTCACATGACGAGGAAAGGTACCATCAAAGAACTCACTACGGTGACTCATTACCACATTCTCTTGATTTGATTCTGCTCACATGAGACTGTATAGCTTTCTCCCGTAACACATCACTTACTGTCGAGTATATATGTTTCATGAAAAAAAAACATGTTTTGTCATTACCGCTCAGTGTCATGTTTCTACATTCACATTTGTCCCTCCTACACAATTGTTATCACTCTCTTTCAGTCTTTGTTAAGAAAAGGGAAAAATCCACTTTGAGACAAAAACGCATACAAAGAAACATACTTCTTAACAATGTAAATCAAAAGTATTTCAAGGGAGAACTGGCTGGGTAAGTTGCAATATCACCGGCCACTTTATTAGGTACAGCAGTTCATTTTCTTGTTAACACATATAACTAATCAGCCAATCACATGTCAGCAACTCAATACATTTAGTCATGTAGACCTGGACGGGACAACTTATTGAAGTTAAAACTGAGCAACAGAATGGGGAAGAAAGGGGTTTTAAGTGACTTTGAACATGGCAATGTTGAGGGTGCCAGGAGGGCTGGTATGAGTATTTCAGAAACTGCTGATCTACTGAGATTTTAACTCTAAACCATCTCTAGGGCTTACAGAGAATGGTCCGAAAAAGAAGAAAATATGCAGTGAGCGGCATTTGTGTGGACGTAAAATGCCTTGTTGAAGTCAGACGTCAGTGGAGGATGGGCATACTGGTTCGAGATGATAGAAAGGCAAAAGTAACTCAAATAACCACTCGTTACAACCGGGGTATGCAGAATACCATCTCTGAACACAAAACACGACCAACCTTGAAGCAGATGGGCTACAGCAACAAAAGACCCCATCGGGTGCCACTCCTGTCAGCTAAAAACAGGAAAATGGGGCTACAATTCTCACATGATCACCAATATTGGACAATAGAAGATTGAACAATCATGCCTGGTCTGATGAGTCTCGATTTAAGTTGCGACATTTAGATGGCAGGTTCAGAGTTTGGCGTAAACAACATGAAAGAATGGATCCATCCTGCCGTGCACCATCAACCATGCCATGTTCAAAGTCACCTAAACCCCCTTTCTTCTCCATTCTGATGCTCGGTTTGACTTCAGTACATTGTCTTGACCACGTCTAAATGCCTAAATGGATTAAATTGCTGCTATGTGATTGGCTGATTAGCTTTTTGTTTTTATAAGCCTCAGAACAGGTGTACCTAATAAAGTGGCGGGTGAGTGTATAAGTAGGCCATTAGAAATAACAATGTATAATATATCTTATATAATAGAAATCCGTCTTATTGTGTCATGCATTACCACAAAGGCAATGTCCTTGAAGTGAGATTGAGTTTTGCTACTCCAGCTTACTTGATCCGCTATGACCAGTAAGTAGCTTCTTCTAGCTAATGTTAGCAGATTTTAATTTGACTGTGTAGCTGATTCAGTTTTTTATGGGTCTTATGTACTAAATTAATATAATTATAACCAGGTCATAAACCAGACATATTGTATACTGTATACAGGTTGAACGTGTTTCAGACAACAGAAAAGGCCTTAGTACATTCTTTGTAGCATTTTGTGTCCAAGACAGTATCCCTACGTGTCCTAAATTTAATCTTGACCTCACAAAGGAAACATTTTAGGGTCTAGGATTGGAGGAAAGAACTGCTGACGGAACAGCTGTTTTCCCATGGAGGGAGCGCAAAAATATGAGTCATAGTTGCACTTCCGTATCAAGGTTTTGTGTATGAAGGGCAACCTTGTAGTTTTCATATCACTGTGAGAGAAAATAGCCAATATCCTTCCTCCTTTTAAAAAAATGACACATTATTAATAATTAAAAGTATTTGTAGCTGGGAGAGGAGATGTACAACCTTGTTAGGAAGTATTGAAAGCATAAAAAAATAATTCAGCTTTAGAGCTAAACACCCGCCAAACCGTTTATTTAAAAAAAAAATCGATCAAATTTGAAAGATTTAGAACAAGCATAAATACAAACCAACAACAATAACGAAGACATAAGACAGACCTCCAACACCCCCCCTCCCACCCACAGGACTTGCTGAGACAAATAATACATTATAGTAATATAATTACTATGTAGCCAAACCTTTTTGTAACCTTTGTGTATGCAACCCCAGGCAGCAGGCTTGGCCTTTGGGGTGTGTATCAGTGAAGCTATCTGACCGGCAGAGAAAGAGCACACTGACTTGGCTCAAACTCGAAAACACTTAAGTGTGTTACAAGAGGGAATAATGAAGTCGGTGTGTTGTGTGTGTACATGCATGTGTAGTGAATCATTGCGCTTGGATTTCTACAAACACTGATGATATCACCTGCCCCAGTCCCACATGACAAGACGGCGATGGAAAAGCTGACAAAGGACGACTTTTATTATAAAGGTTACTTCATAAAGCAATGGACAAAAATGTGAAGTCATAATGAATCTGTGTGATCTTGTATAAACTGGGCAGGAGAACTGTTTTTCCATGATGGAAAACGCGACTGGGCTAATTCATTTTTTGCATCATCACTGTCAAGCCAGTGATGTTGGCTGATGACCTAATATTCTTTGTGAGTATTTAGTCATATCGTTTCTAGAAGTGTACATTTGGAATTACTTTGCTGATTATACTAATTAAGTTCAGTTCTGTGTAAATATTCATTTGTCACTGACTACGCAGTTTGTTCACTTTCTTGTGAAGTGACAGCATCTCTGTTCAAATTGATCTCAGTACATACAACAGTAGGTCAGGAACCTACAGTAACAGTAAGTAAGTACAGCTTGGTAGTATGTTCAGTTTGCTGCTAGTGCAAGTGGCAACTGTGTGCTCAGTTCATTAAAAAAATATCTATATAAACTCAGTCTACAATGTTTCACATTATTTTTGTTAGCTTTTTACAAGGAAGTTATCATGGTCAAGCTGATTGGTGTGTTTACATTCAAGTATCTAATCATATTGCATGTACTTTCCTTATATAAAATCAATAGACACTGTGGCTTTTACTGTAATCTTGACATGAGTATTAATATTGAACATTTGAATTTAGACTGATAGTCTGTGTTGTAATGCAACAATGCAAGCTCTACTACGGTTAAATGACCATATGAACCTTGACAACGTTTTATTCATTAACTTCCCGGTCATGCCAATGCTGTCATTCTGCATGTTACACGTTTTTTCCCCCGAGGTAGTGATAAACTGATCATTTAGATAAGGAGTGAGCCTAAGACATTGTTACAAAACTGCTGTGTATTAGATTTCTTTCACAAGATCAGCCACGTGTCTCTCAGCTGTCACAGATATCTAGCTGATTTTGTTTTTTTCAGAGCTGTGTTAAGAGCTTATGGGGATTTTGTCAACTATATATATATATATATATATATATATATATATATATATATATGTGTGTGTGTGTGTGTGTGTGTGTGTGTGTGTGTGTGTGTGTGTGTGTGTGTGTGTGTGTGTGTGTGTGTAACTCACGTAAGTTTAGAAATATGTGTGAGTGTGACTGCCTGTTTGTGTACTGTTTCTTCCTAATGTTAAAGCCCAGTCTTCAAATCAAATTGCAGAAATTGTTAAAGGTTAACTTCCTCTTGGTTATAGTCATTTTTAACTGTTGGTCAGGATCACGCTGTGTGTGTTTGTTGTGTGTAGGAGGAAACAGTGAGCGAAACATTCACAAACACACTCACTCACACACACAAACACACACATACACACACACACACACACACACACACACACACACACACACACACACACACACACACTGGGGTAAAGGGACAACATAATTGTCCCCATAATTGTACACATACGTTTCTGCATTTTAGTTTGTTATAATAGGTTTTTCATAAGTTTATGTTGTAGTGAATGTGTACATGTATTTCATTCATTAAGACTTTCAACACTAAAGTGAGTTACTGCCATTGTCTGTGTTTTCACACCTTCCCCTGTCTCTTCTGTCATTGGTCAAGAAGTCTTGGGGGCACTTTACACGGTGAAAACGTGACAGTTTTCCAGTTTTTGGTTTAAAAAAAAACCCCGTTCAGACACAATTTATCTGACATCTTCACCCATACACATGTTTTCAGAGGAAACGGGCCGAAATCGCTGTAGTAGCAGTGTAGCAGCCATGCCAAGCCAATAGTCAGCGGTGACACAGCCTAGTAGATAGCTCTTCCGGTACAATTTGATGCATAAAACCTTACTGTAACCGAAAATTAATGCCACTAACGTTCATAAAGCGGTTGGTGTAAGCTTGGGGTTACAAATGTTGTAAAAGACAAGCTTTCTGTCCTCTTATTTCACCGCATTGAACTCGTAAAAACAGAAGACTTGCTGATAGTGAAGGGGCTTCGTGAGCGGATACCTTCCTGTTAGGCGTACTTCAAAATAAAAGTCAACTCACGTGTGTCCAGTGAAATGCTATTAATGTTTAGCCAGTGCCAGTGCCACAGCTTTTACTGTGAAGCCGTAGCCTTAATGCTCCTTTTGTTGAACAGGAGCATCAGCACGCTGATAGTGTTTTTAATGTAGAGAGAGCCGTGTCCCTGGCATATAGAAGTGACACACGTTTATTTAGCTGGAAAAACAGGCAGAGCACAAATCTTTCCCCAGCCAAAGTGGCGGGTGGTCTCAATAACTTACTGCGGTAATCGCTTGGACTAAATTGGCGAGTGTTAGCCTATATTTTAGCCCTGCACGTCACTCTCCGCTGATCACAGTGATGGTGCCGTGGAGACACCGTTCATGTTGTCTTCTAACTTTATAACTCGCTTGTGTTGTGGGTATTTTGACAGCAAATGTTATAGACTACGCATGTGTGAGGGTGGAGCCGTGACGTCAGCGTTGTCAAGGGAAATGGTTTCGGTGTTTACAGGAAACCAAAACCGTTAAGTTTTCCAAAAAATCCTCCCTGGGAGGTGATCTCAAAAACCTGCGGTTTCATGCCTGCGTTTGCTGTTTTCCTGTAAATGATATAGTGCAACCGCGGGACTTTTTCCGTGTTTGCGCCGTTTCGTGTTGTCGTGTAAAGTGCCCCTTAGGCTGTTTCTGATAATAGCAAGTGAGCGGGTACAGCTCACTTTTCTTCTCCTCACCTCCACCGAGAGAGGTTGGAGGACTCTTCTTCTCCTCGCGACCTCAAGGAAGGAGGTCCTCTCTCTTCTCTACGCACCTCAAGGAGGCTAGCACGCTCTCTCTCCTCTTGCTAACCACCCCAGACCGGGGGTAGCTCAACCCAGACAATCTCTGGTCTCCCTGATCCAGGCTCCACAGCACAGCCTGTCCAAACAGCCGTGAAGCCCCTCTCAACCAAAGAGGAACAAGTAGCTCAACCTGCTGCTCCAAGCAACTAAAGAGGAACCAGAAGAACCAAAGAACAGACCAAGCTGGCAACAAGGCCCTCAAGAGGAGAACAACGCCAGTTAGCACGCTGCTACTGAAGATCCAGAAAGCACCAGTTCATCCGAACTGCATCAAGACCGACCCGCGAAGCAAAACCCCTGTTTCATGCCAAAGGATCCAGAACCTCTCACACTGCAACAAGCGCTGTGTATCATCATCTGGTATCGTATGAACTTCTGGGCAGTTAGCTTAGCTTAGCAAGAACACATGGCTTAATAGACTGTTAACTTGGAAATGTATGTTTACTGATTTGAACTATTCATTGTCGTTTTGTAATTGGGTTTACATACTTTGAGATCTTAACCTTAGGGGAACACAACACACAGGCTAAACCAAGCCTCAGGGGCCACTCACACTAGGGCCGCGGCCCCGTGCCAAAGCTTATTAGCATACTAAGGTCTAGAACTTTGGCCTATTGTGACCACGCCAACCGTATTCCAGCACGGAACAGCCCCTTGGCCACGGCCACCTGGGAGAGGTGTGCCGTGGCCAAAGTACAGATGCTAATGAGATGACACGCGCACAAGCAAGCGCACAGGCGGCGTTCCTGACGTGAATTTATTAAGGATGCATTGTCCGAATTTATTAAGGATGCATTGTCCGTTAACGTCCGCTGCCTTACTCGGCACCAGAATTGCCCAACACTTGGATTTGTAGCTATAATGTGTGAGAATTAACGTGTGTGTAAGCCTAGATGTGGGCTAATAAAAGAGGAAGAGAGCTAATTAGGTCGGCTCAGAAAGCACAGCAAAAAGGTTTTCGTGTTTACTCACGTTCGTCAGATGATTTTTTTTCTTTTTCCTCCCGTCAGCTGTCATAACTGCATGTACGCATGGCGGTGGAGACGCACCCAAAACAACACCCGGTGATAAGGAAACAGTATAGCCTACACTAAGGTTTAACAAGAAACTTTATAAAGACACTTAAAAAAACGATCTCTGCCCATACAAAAAGTTCTAACTTGGATTTGATGGAGCGATCGATGTGTACAAAACCATCCGGATACATATGGTGTGATGACGGGCCGTTATATTAATAATAAACAGCGTGCTGCACAAATATGAGACTGTCCACCGCAACCTATTACGTCAAGGCTACATTTAAAAAAAAACAATAGCTTAAGGATTCTCGTTGCTCTAATGTGGAAGTGAAATATTTGATGCAAATTTGGCCGGATGAAAATATTCACAAACAGTCGTATAGCCTACAAGTAGACTATAGCTCCAAATCCTAAACGCGCACGGTGACGTAGGCAAGGTGCAAGTGTGCCCAGGCCACGAGCAGTGTGAGCACGGGCCTGCGGGGGGAGTGGGGAGGGGGGGGGAATCGTGCTGAATCATGCTGAGCACGGAACAGGCAAACGGCACTAGTGTGAGTGCGCCCTCACAGACAAAGGTTTTTCACACCTCCACACTCACTCACACACACACTCAATTTGCATCCACATACCTGCACCGACACACACACACACACACACACACACACACACACACACACACACACACACACACACACACACACACACACACACACACACACACACACACACACACACACACACACACACACACACACACACACACACACACACACACACACACACACACACACACATAGTGCTTAGTTTTAGAGGTTTTTAAATGTGTTGATTTTATTTACTTTCTGTTAAATACATTACATGCATTTTCTTTTGTAACTAGAAGTTTCTGTCATTCATTTGTGTGAATATTATGGGAAAGTCAGCACCAACAAGTCAAGAATTCTGTAGCCTTCAGTGTTAAGATCATATTACCAAATTTATAATAGCAATTATTGGATTACATTATTTTATGGAAATGATCATTGAGACTAAGATTTATTAATATTGATTTACTTAACTGAACATTAAACTAATCAACATTTGAGAATAAATAATTGATAAACGAGACAACTTGCTATTTTTACTTTCCCTAAGTGGATCGTTGGTGCCCCGACTTTGAACTTTAATACATTAAAGTATTATTATTAATCTTCAGTTAATTTCTGATAGCAAAATTAATCTGAATGGACCTGTTACCGCTACAATGTGTACATATGCAAATGTTTTTATAGGTTGATAACAATGATTAAACAGGGTGTGTGCCTGCTTTCTTGAACGGAGAAACTGATCTTGGAAACCTGGTTTTCATCCTGGCCAATCAGAACAAAAGTAACCGCTGACTATGGAAGGAATTTACTGGCAGTGAAATGGGAACATTTCATAGCAATAACAAAGGTTAACACGTATCAGGTGTGAATTTTCAGTAGCTCTATATTACTGTATATTGAGGACTTGGGTAAAACATTTGAAATAAGTAATTGTTTTTCATCTCAGCATTGATCTTTACATGTTGATGTTGCCTTTCCTTTTATTTGTATTATGTTCTTATTGTGAAATGGCTTTTTGGAGTCCAAATAAAAGAAAATCTCTCGGGGTCAAATAAGGCATTGCCTGTCGTATTCCTGTAACAGCCTGACACATTGAGGTTAATGATTTGTTTAAAAATGGAGTCTGGCCAAAAACTGAATCACATTGGACCGGAAACTGCTGCTGCACTTATCTTGGGAGGTGGGGGGAGGGGGGAGGGGGTGTAGCACATCTGGTTACATTCACAATGAGTGATAACCATAGGTCCCAACTCTAGACTGTGGGAGAGAAGTGCTATCAATCATGATCTCTCAACAGCAAGCGCAAAAATCAGACACCAAAAAGTAAGATCTAATATCATGACAAGGGAATTTGTTTCTGGAGAAGCCATATCAATGTTTCGACCAAGATGAAGTAAATTCAACAAAGTCACAACGACATGAAGTTATTCTCTGCAGGTCTTCTGTCAGAGGGAGCAGTAGCTTTTTACAGTAACTACAAGTGGAGAGTCTATATGTGTCTTTGTATTTTGTGTTTTCATTGCGAAAGAATTGAACATTTACCTATTGTATTACACTTGTTATTTATCCCATATTTTCTTTGCCCTTGTTCCATAGAGGTCAGGCCTTCAATTGAATGTTATTTAAAGGTCACATTTTATGCTAAATGGACTTTTTAAATGTGTTCTAACATATCCATGGGTCCACGGTGTGCCTAGAGACTGCCAAAATATAAAAAAAAATAACAATCTCTCCTTTTCTCACTGTCCCCCTATCTGAAACTCCCACCACTCCCCCCCAGTATACTCCAGTCAGAATTCTCCTCGTTTCTGACCTCAAAAACTGGAAAGCCAGAAGCTTCCACTGTGCAGCCCACACCCCTATTTCTTATTGGTCCACGGCCCCGACAGACAGAGGGCGAGGCGTATCTGGCTTCGCTTCCGGACAGGGGGCGGGGGGAGCTCAAAGATTGTATATTTACGAGGGGAGCTGCAGCTCTTTTTAAAAAATAGGCCATTGTGAGATTAGCTGAACATCAGCATAGTACAATAAATTATCTGAAAGTTTTTTTCAGCAAACAATTAAAGAAAAACGTATTAGGGACCACTAAGACCATATAATATGGTGTATAATAGAACCGAAAAGTGTATAATATGGGAGCATTAAATCATCATAATGAGTCAACGAAAATGCCGATGATTGAGGTCATAGGGTGGTGCCTTTGCCCTGTGTGCCAAATATAGAAAGACAAGTTAGGACTTTTACCATGTTTTCTTTTTGGGCTAAAGACCGTGCTGACATAGTGACACTTTCTTGTAAAGTGTGGTTGTTTATGTAGCTATGTGGTCACATGTGGTTGCCTGTTTTATTATGTCAGCTGATTCACCGTATATGTTGGTCTGAGTGAGCATTAGTCAGTGTGTGTGTGTGTATGTGTGTAGTGTGTATTACTGTGAGTCCATGCATGCTTTATTATGTCAGCTGACCAAATACCTGTGTAGCTGCGTTTTATGTCCCAGGCTGATGGATGACATGTGTATGTTTATCTCAGAGGGTTTAATGTGTATACTGTCTGTTCTTGTGAGTATATGTATTTGTTTTAGTGCGCAGTAAATGATGGCTGACGTCAGAATGTCTCTACAGGCTCATGCGTGTGTATGTATGTATGTATGTACAGTGTGTGTGTGTGTGTGTGTGTGTGTGTGCAGGCAGGCTGAGTGGGTGAAGTTCACACGTTTATTGTTTTATTCCATCCATGTCGAAGGGCTTTATGGTCCCACAAGTCAGACAGATGTCTGAATCACCTCCATTTATGACAATTAGTCTGGAGAGTCTACAAAAATCGTGTTTCTCTTTTTAACCCACATATTGTATACTCTTTAAAGCTATGTGTCAACAACATAAACACAAAACTAAAATCAGAAGTGTAGTTGGTATCGTTTGCTTTTTTCAGTTTGACAATGATGAATAAGTACTAAAGGATAATGAATTGAGTTTGTCTTTGGACAAGATGGGTAATGACTGCTGATATAACTTATTGTAGACGCTTAAACTACACAAGAGTTAGGTCTGTATTTAACAGGCTGTCTGGTAGCTCTTGTTGTAAGTGAAATATGTGTGTGTGTGTGTTTGTGTGTGTGTACACATTAAAAAGTATACAGTCATATATGTAGTGAGAATTTGAACAGAGTGCAGGCACAGTGTGACTCAGTTGTTTCACTCTGAATAGTCTGTCTCATATTCAAAGCCATCTGTTGACTGCACATGTTTCATCACATGTGTAATGAGTGGCTCAAGACGTTTGTGTCCAGTAAATGACATTGTGTGTAGAACAATGCTTTCAGTATGTATTCTGTCCATAACTGTTTGAAACCTTTTTTTTCTTGCCTTGGTTTCAGCTTTTGATTTGTATATTTAACCTGCAGCAAACATACCTCTAAAACATCTGTTTTTTATTTGTTCAGTGGAGCGTCTTTCTTGTGCTGTAACGCCACAAATCTCCGGCTGTTAAACGAGGTATGTAATATCGAGGAGCCTTGGATTTTTTTTTGTTCCACTAAATATTATTTTCCCCATGGCAATATAGTGGATGAGGAATTACATATTTGAAACAAACTGGTCCAGAGGGGGTAAATTACAGGAAGACAGGTTGTCAATCTGTGGGCCTGCAGTGGCGCAACAGCAAACACATGATACGTCATATCATGTTCAAAAGGGTAGCACAGGCCTGAATGAAAAACTGCTCCATATAAAATGTTAGATAAGGAGACAAAAAACCTAATTATCATAAGCTTCCTGACATCGAACAAAATGTGAATGCACAGCTCATTCTGTCTGCACCATGCTGTACAATATATAGTCATATCTCTCTCTCTCACTTACTCACTCACACACACACACACACACACACACACACACACACACACACACACACACACACACACACACACACAGTGTTTTACATGGGTTAATGGCTGTACAGTGATGTACATGTATCATTAGCTTTAGCTGAGTCTATAGAGTTTGAGGGGAGGCTAATACATGTCCTGATTCACACAGGTGGACACATGTGAATATATCTATTCTCAGAAAGTGACAAAGCATGCGTCTACTCAAGGTAAACCCCCAAAACAGCCCACCTTAAATGAACCAGTAAGACATAAACACATCCACTCATCTATTTAGAAAACCCTGTGGTTTGACAGGAGCAGCCACATGTGACTGTAGAATTGAGTTAGGGAGTTATAGGTGGTTTTCCACAGTTTAGACACGCTGGACCATTTAAAACAACAGAAAAAAAAGACCCTGACCCTGCAGGAGAAGTGGGCCATTCCTTTCCGTCAGTCAATTCCACTGTTGTGGTCTCAGTCGCCGTTGTGGGAGGGCTTGTGAGAGCGCTGCTGAAAAGTGAACAGCGGTTGGACCACAGGACACCGCAAAAAAAACTGTTTCACTTGGGCCACAACAATAAAAACCATGACACAATACTTCTTTTGTCCATGGTAAATACATGAGGTTGTTTGTAGTGGGCGGAGGAGAAAAAAACAGCATTGGACTGTCAATGGGTGGAAAGGTAAACAGGGTTTTGACCTGTCCGTTGTATCCAGAGGGGTATACTAGGAAGCGAGATTAAGAGCTGAGCGAGGTCTGTTGAGTCTAAAGCCAGAGTTTTCAGTATCACGAAAGGTGGCTCTCTTTCTACCTGGCTAGATCACCGTGGTAACAGAGGCTGCACGGCTAACCTGCCCAGACCAGTTTTTGTTCCAGACTTTGAGTTTAAATTCGGCTCTTAGAGCGCTGCCCTTTAAGGCCAGGACACACCGGCCAGATAATCGCCGTCGTAGTGTCGGTAGGGGGTCGGGACACGAATCTGTTTGGTGTGTGCCGTGACGTCGGCCAACGTAGAGGTCGACGGCCGACGTAGAGGTCGTCGGGCTTGTTTTGCGCCAATCGGCGGCCGACTGTCTTTCATTTGGAGCAATTTGATTGGTGGAGGGCTAGCGAATCAGTGAAGCCCAGAAGTGAGGCGGGTAGCACAAACAGCTAACAACAGCTAGCCATCGTTTTAATGTGTTTGTTTGTTTAGTTTTGAGAGTACTCACATGCATCAACCCTTGTTGACTGCTCGACACTCTCTGCTAAAAATTGTGCTCTTATGGTCCATAAATATAAATACGTATTTCTATCTATGTTTATGCTCTAGAGAGCTGTCCCATAATTTCCGGCTTTCGTATTTTTTCGGGCCACAATACAGATTAGCGTCGCCTGCTGTTGTGGAGACATTACGTCCCGCGCAAGCGCAGAGCGTACGGAAAATAAGCAGTCGTCTCGGTGTGTTTTTTGGCCGCGACGGTAGCGATTACAGTTGTGACGTGACAGGTAGTCTCGCAAAGCCAGACCAAAACTACAGCACGTAGTATGGTCTGGAAGCACTCTGTTTAGAGCCGTCTATTCGGGTGGGGAAACCGGGGGAAACTGGGCTAGCCTGTTTGTATTTGTTTAAACCAATCACAATCATCTAGGGCGGGGCTAACCCCGGGAAGCAGCAGCGGTGTCCTGCAAAATAGTGCCGGGGGGGGACTTATTTTGATGGAACGTCTTCACGTCCAGAGACTGTCAGAGAAATGGCTAAACCCGCAAACGCCACACAAAAACTATTAAAGACAAAAGGAATATACATAGTGTGTTGCTTTCTAACCAGCATGTCAAGACACCATACACTTTAGCCCCCGAGGAGCTCACGGGATAACTTAACCGGAGTTAACTAACCACGTAGTGTTATCTCTGGTAACATTATCATCGGTGGTTGAGAGGACGGCTACGGTGGTCGAGTAGAATTTTTAGCATTCGAGAACTTATGTCACCACCTCCTATCGCTGTAGTCAGAGCCGTAGTCCGTCTGTTTACAGGCAGAACAGGGTTTTGACGTTGTGAGCGCTACACCAACTGCAGCAAGTAGCCATAAGAGTTGCTAGGTGATAGTGGAAGCCGTTGGAATCTTTCCCCGTCGCTAAAACACTGCTGCTTAGTCCCTAATTCACCAAAGAAAGGGAACGGCGGATCTTAATCTAGCTGGTTATAAGGTTCGGTGCTCAATTCAAACCCCCACGCTTCATTTTCCAGAGTTTATGAGGGTATTTCTGCCCGGGGGTAGTTGTACAATGAAGTTGGACAGCTAGGCTAGGCTAATCTAGGCTGCGTCCCGGACCGCCGCCGCCAATATTATTATCCCGAAGTATCGCCACACTTTATTTCTGTCTACAGTAATGTGACTTTTCACACCCTGTGTGTGTGTGTGTGTGTGAGAGAGAGCGCTGCACATAAGCACACGGGTTGACTGTGAGCGAATTGTTTCCGAATTTGAGGGGGATCACAATAGGGGAAAGCCAGCAACCGGAAAAGGAGGGGGCTGCGTAGCTTGCCGCCGCAAGCGAATAGACGCTGGCGGAAGTGGTCATGCCAGACTACGTGACAGGTGACAGCTGTCACAGTTCGGACATCGCTGCAGACTCGCAGGTTAAGCTTCTCATAGTAGATTCATATTTGTCCGGAAAATACAGACTAGCCTACAGGTTTTGTATCTAGGCTATTTATTTTAATGGTATTTATAAGATGCAAATAAAGGGCTATTAGCCTAAATCAAAATCAAAATTGTATTAATTTTGATGTGGCCCAAAACTAACGTGATTTTCCACATAGGCTATGCTATTCATAAGGGGACAGTGTCAGACTTAAATCAGATTCTTAAGTGTAGGATTATCAACTAGGCTAAATGGTGTACTGTTTAAATCCGAGTTCAACCTTTAATTGCTTTATACAGTCATTTAATGTAATTTATTTTACAGATCGTTCTCACTGCGAGAACGATCTGTAAAATAAATTAATCAATTCAGTAACCCAATTTTCTGACAACATTCCACTCTCCTTATTTGCAGTATAAGTTTTTTTCGGCTCTCTGTTTTCTGCTGTTCTTCTGTGATCATTCAGACTGACAAACTCTTGTGAAGTCAGCGAAGTCAGCTGCTCGCAATCAGTCCGTTAGTGTAAAGTTAACGGCACAAGATCAGTCCAGTCTGTGCGGAAGCAGAGTCAAATGACGGCCAAACGCCCCCTCTTATGGGGACGCGCACAGAGCCTGAAGCTGAAACAATCGTTCAACATAACAGGTTGATAACTTCCTTCGTGATACCGGTTAGCTCTGAGCGAGGGTATGTGTTATGTTGAACCAGATCAAAAAAAGAGAGCCGGGCTCTGTTGAGTTTGCTTTGTAGTATACCCCTCTGGTTGCAACACTACAAAGATAGTCTCAGGGTGTGATGCAAACATGAGGTGATAGACCCCTCAGGCATTGCTACAACAGAGGCTGCTGGCAGTGAAGGGATTGGAGTGAGGCTCAATTCATACCTGTAGAATGATATTGCCAGAGCAAACATTAATGAGAAAGTAAGACATTTTAGGAAATATCCTTTCTCGCTGAGATGTGATTGCCACTCTTGTGTCAGTATGTAAAATACATCATCAGTGCTTAGCTTAGCACAAGAGTTGATATAAAAACAACACATTGATTTAGCAGTTTAGACACCAGGAAGTCACTTGTCACTGCCACAACATGTTATGTGTCATCTTAACACTTTGGTTGTTGTGCGTCAAAAAGTCTGAACCCAGAGGCACAACTCAGGGACCAAGGAGTTAAAAATAAAAGTTCATGTTTACTGGTAGCCAAGGACAGACACAGGTCAAAATAAGGCAGGCAGAGAAAAGCAAACGTATACAAAAAAAGGGTTTAGTCTGGGGGTCAGAAGTCCAATCGGCATAGTGAAGGGGTCATGGAGGTAGGGCAGACAGTAACAGAATGCTGAACTGCTAAGGTAGTGCCTTATAGGCACTACACATACAATCTGGCAAGGAATTAATGGAAAATGTTCGATACATTTTTTGTTTTAAATAAAAAGAAGAATACATAATGTTTGATAAGTTATGGTTAGCCAGCTGGTGCAGGTTTGTATTTAGCATACTGACATGAAAGTAGTACTAATTTCTCTCATCAAACTCCCTTTCAGTGGTGAGTAAGCACATTACTGAAAGTGTTGAATTTTGCCATCAATATTGAGGCAGGCATCCATCCATCCACAACCAATATGTAACCCCCTAAGAAGTATCATCCAGGATTGGTTTCAAGGGACACTCTGTCCACCACAATCACTGACAGTATCTCCATCGCCCTAGAAACCACTCATCAACTGTGTGAAGTCCAAATGTCTGCATGGTCAGCTTTTACACACAGATGTTAGCGATCCCTTGTGCAGTCACTGCAGAGAAGTGCAGCAGCTGCTTGACAAGGAGTAACTCCTTTTGTGCCTGTTTGTACGGAAAGAGAGAGAAAGGGCGACGAGTGGGTGTGTGTGAGCCAAAGTGTGATCAAGTACAGTACATTATGTACCTTAAGTAGGCTTTTGATTTGATGTGAATAGCATTCCTTCCCCCCACTGGAACCTTCCTCTCCTCTGTACCGAGGGGGCCTCACTTCCTCTTGTGAAAGCCTTTCCATTTCCTCTCTGTCTGAGGCAGAGCTCTGCTTTCAAAGCAAAACCAGCCCAACTCGTCTCCAACACAGAACATTTTTCATGCAATTAAAGCAAATTTCTGACTGTTTCCAAGGTGTACAGTAACAGGTGTTCCCTTACTATCAACAGACTAAACCCATAACCTGTTCCTGGCTTATTTTATACTGTCACTTACAATATAATGTGAGTGGCTGAAAACACCAGACATCCTGTTTCTGCCGAAGTCCCACGTGAGCAAAACTATTTAAAAACACATCAGTGAGCCTTAAAGATGTCCACAATAATTGATTATTGAACTTTTTGATGCAGACAGTCCTGTTATTAACAGACTAAATATGTCACAGGGGCTGTAAACTCTCAAGACAGCCGACATACACAATATGCTGTCGGACTTCACACCGGCGGAATTATTGAGAAGATGGTGTGCGTTGAATGTATTATTTATTTAATAAATGGTTTAGAGTTAGTTGATTTGTGCCTAAAACAGACTTGTCTGCGCGTCTTTGCCCTTTGTTTTAGACTCGGCCTCGTCATTTAAACCTAAGCATAAATACGGAACAGAAACAACCACACTTAATATGGTGAACATGGCATGGAAGCACAACACATTATTGGACGAGAGGGTCTCAAAAGCAGAAGTAAAGAAACTTCTGAAATGTTTGCCATACAATTTGTTTTGCTTCTTATCTGTTTGACTATCCATTTGATTGCTTGCCACCAGGTTCATAATGATTTTGAAACAACAGTTTACTGTGTCATGGCTGATCTTGCTGCTTAACTGTTAAATCATGTAATTCAGCTTTTCTTTCAAATATTTATACAACACATGTATGTCAGCTGACTGGTTGTTATTCATATTGTTAGGGAATATTGTAATTTATGAAACAAGTAACAGTCTGCAACCTTCCATCATAAACTTGGACAAAAAATGGAAAATATGAGCACTAGTGAAAACAATACACATTAATCACATGTCTTAACCTTGAGCCAGTCATTTTGGGCAGTATGGGATTTTATGTTAACCACAGGAATAACTCTCATGCTTTGGACAAATGTGTGTTTACTCTACAATCCGTGAACTCCATCTCTGTTTTTTAGTGTTTGTCTTACCAATGTGGTGCTGCCCCCTGCTGCTCAAAGTCTGCAGGGCACATTCACAGTCAGTTCTGTACAGACAGTCCCACATGCTGGTTTGCTTATGTAAGTCAGACAACATTAATTATACAAATATAGACATTTGCAAATGCTTCTAAATGGTATCCATTGTCTATGCTTGCTTACTTGATAACATTGAAATAAGCTAAACACACACACACACACACACACACACACACACACACACACACAAACACACACTAACACACACATCTCCACTTGTTTTCACTTTCCTCTGATGATCAAAAATTACATGTCACAGCAAACAAGACCATCAGTGCAAAGAATGCAATTTTTATATAGTTTTTCTTAATGCCTTTGTCATGGGTATACGCTCACCCAGGAACAACAGCTGGCCTTGTAAAAACACTACCACTTTTGTCCAAACGGGGTGAAGGAATTAACACACACTGAAAGTTCCTTGGGGCACCTTTAACACATATTATAGATAGTAAAGTTCTATATTCAATTCCATTTTCAATATACCAGTATCAATGCACATGAGTAATCACAGACCAGACAGATGAAAACACAACTTTTTATATTATTTTGGGAAAATGTATTGAGAAAAGGGTAAAGGGTTATGGGGTAAAGGTTTAGGGGGTAAGGGAGTGGGGTAGTAAGACAATAGAGAGGGTTTGGGAGTAACTGAATGCACACACACACACACACACACACAGACAGACAGACAGACACAATGACACACACACACACACACACACACAATGACACACACACACACACACACACACACACACACACACACACATGACACACACACACACACACACACAACAATGAGCAAGGGAATGGTGAATGGACTGTAGGCAAGTTATAAATCAATTTTCTAGTCAAACTTGACCACTAAATTCGCTCTATACTGCAGTCTCGTTCACACATTCACCCATACATTCACACAACAGTTAAGTTAAGGTGGTAAGCAATGGTAGGATGTCCTAGAGGGGGCCGACCAGTAACCATGAGGTCGCTGGTTGGATGCCCACCATCTCTACACATTGTGTCCTTGAGCAAGGCACTGTTACGGGGCCAGCACTGTGCTATGGCTGACCCTGTGCTCTGACCCCCTCTGGAGTGTACTTGAGAGGGTATATGCTCAAAAGCAAGACAAACAAAAAACCCACCTTAACTTAACGGTAAATGGACTGACTTACATATAAAGTATATAGCGCTTTGCTAGTCCTACGTGACCACTCAAATTGCTATATACTGCAGTCCATTCACCCATTCACAGACAGACAGACAGACAGACAGACAGACAGACAGACAGACAGACACACACACACACACACACACACACTCACACACAGACAGACAGACACACACACAGTCTAAGAAAGTAGGGTTCGGGAAGGCAATAGTGGGTTAGTAGAGGTACAGGACAGGGTTAGAGGTGAGGGAATTTTTTTTGGGGGAGGGTCTGTCAATTCTTGCGACCAAAGCGTAACATTCTCTTCATCAGAGATGGTGCTTTGGTCTTAACCACCTCCTCTTTTGCCTCATCTATATTAGGAGACTTGGTGTTTTCCTTCGTGCTCTGTTTAGGAAAAAAATGGAAATAAAACACAAAGTTAGTACAGAGCTAAAAGAAACATTTACATACAGCTCTGGAAAGAATTAAGAGACCACTCCAAATGTTCAGTGTCTCTCGTTTTACTATTTATAGGCATATGTTTGAGTAGAATGAACATTTTGGTTTGCAACATTTCTACTAAATCCATAAGAATATTGTCGTTAAGAGCATTTCCATTAAGTAATGTAGATGTGGGAATCATGAAGTAAGTCACGTGACGATGTCACATGACCGGCACACAATTAGGCAGGAAGCAATAAAAGTTTGCCGGTGTCAACACACTCCCTCTCGCTACTTTGCTGTGTGCACCTCGGCTCTCCCCCTGTGCTGCCTAGCGATATAAGGACACACGTTTCCTCTCTTAACGGAGAGAACTGGGGCCAGTAGTGATGGGCAAATGAAGCTTTTATGAAGCATTGAACCAGTTGAGCCAATGTTTCGAAAATAGGTTCATTACTCGAAGCTTCAGTGACAGTGACCTCTGCTGGCGAAGTGCAAGGCTGCAGTGGATTCAAAGTATCCCTGCTTTGAAAATTATTTGACGCACACACACCCCACAAACCCAAATACTCAATATCATGATCTATTCACGAATAAAGATTGATCAAAATACAGATGTCTAAATTGTTCTTAAAAGGATTGGCCTAGCCTATGTCCAAATAGGCTAACTGATTTAGGCTAGGATATAATTGAAACAGCATTTTATAAAAACCTACAATATAATGACATCAGCGTCCGACCGGGATTTGCACCCCAGACTTCCACACCTCAGTCAGCGTGTTATTCCCTAGCCCAATCTAAAAAGACATTTCGAGCAGTTTTATTACATACTGGACACAACTCCCGAAAACGGTTGTAGCGCCGATTGTGTGATTATTTTTTCCATTAAATAATTAGGCCGTGCCGCGGTGACCGGCTGGCTTTGGGCAAGGTTGGTTGGGTGTGCTTGAGTAGGCTAACTCTGCAAGGGTAATTATGTGGGATGGGGAACACTCAAAGATTTGTATTGAGGTAGGCTGCCTTAGTTTTTCAACGGCTTATGGATTGAGCCGGTTTCTTTTATAGCTCAAAGCTTCTCCACCGAGCCGCGGACCAGTCAAGTGATTCAGGCAACGAAGCAGTTGCTGCTTCGGACGTCATATGTCACGTGATTTTTTTCGTACTGAAGCAAGCTTCGAAGCAGTGCTTCTTGGGAATTGTAGATCAGGGTTTGAAGCACGTATCGAAGCTTCAGTGTCAGACTGCCATCACTAGGGGCCAGTTCTGGCAGGTAATTCAGAGTGTTTTAACCACCTGTTCTATAACCTGTTGCACTGCTGCATTGTTTTTAGTACATGTCCGTTTTATATCACCCGTTTTTATTGTATTGTTTCAGGTCACTGAACGTGACAAAGGGTTGCTGTGGCCAGTAAGAAGCCTCATTACGGGTAAACTAAGCACACATGTTTTGTTGTATTTTTAGTGGTGGGCCGTTATCGGCGTTAACGTGCTGCGTTAACGCAAAACTCTTATCGGCGATAAAAAAAATATCGCCGTTAATCTCTTATTCCACCTCCTGTTCGGCTCAGGGGAGATGGTTCCCTCCAGGGCCGATGGCTGTTCGCCGTCAGGGTGAACCCCCTTCCGTGTGTTCTCTGGTCGGGTAATAATAGCCGGGGGCCGTTGTTGACACTTGAGGAGCCTTTATTGCAGGAGCGAAGCTTCTCTCACACACCCGCCGCTCTCTCTCTCCATCACTTGCCCACGACACACACCACCTGGCTGCAGGATCGCTAATGTAACACTCAGCGCCAAACCCCCTTCACAAATCTGTCTATTCAATGTTTACTTATGAATGTATCCATGTACGTAACTCTGACATGTACATAACTTAATTTATTGTTAATAATATGGTCTGTTTATAAATTCGGCATATGATTAAAGCATCTAAACGCCCGTAATCATGTTAAACGTTTACTGTTTTTAAGTTATTAATGCCACTCGCTCCCGCAGATACACAGCAGAGGGAGGTCTTATATTCAGCCATTGCTAAAGGGAGTGCTGTATTATGGAACGGCCGCTGTGGTACGAAATTCCAGTCTCAACAATGTTTCCTACACGAAATTATAACTCTAGCGTCTACAGCCCGTTGTTTTCATGTAGTGTAACTTGTGTAATGTGTTACATTATTCAGCTGTTGCCGTGATGTCGGCTAACGCTGATGCTAATGATAACTAGCTCTCCGTCGCACAATAGACTGTAGGTTGGTGTTGCAGCCAGCTGTTAGGTGAAGCGCTGTCCCACAGGTAAAAGCCATGGACCTATAAAGCCTGTCCAATATTCACTCTAGTCCAGCTTCTTGAAAAGTTTATAAGGACTTTATTATTTATGTAAAAATTATATTTAATGTTTCACTTGAAGCACAAAAGTAATGGCTTTATTTTCTGTTATAGCCTATAGCCTACCCAACAAATTCGTTTTTTCGTTTTTTTAAGCACAAAAAACAGTGCAATGTTGTGATTTTTAGCCTTATATCTGATTAAATTGTTAGAATATTATTTGTTCGCAATAATTAGACACTCGTTCTGATGACGAAATGAAAGCCACCTGGCTTGAGAAACACGTTCTCAAAGACTTACTTTGAGTCATTATTTAGGGAGCACACACATATTATGAATGAATTCAAATGAGACATTTTAATCTAGATTAATCTAGATTAATTCCAAAATTAATCTAGATTAAAAAAATTAATCTATGCCCACCTCTAATTTTATTTAGCTTTTAGCCATGGTTTTATATAATCTTATTTTTATGTTGTAGAGTGGAAGTCCCTCACCCCTCCTTCCTGAATTGCTGGGCCACAGGCAGGACTAGTGTGTATGTTGAGGATACTCATACAAAGTAGGCTCATTTACATTGTGACAATATTTGCTGATTATACCATCGGGCTGGCAACTAATTGTTACTTTGTTTTGTTCTTTTAAAAGGAACCAGGCCAGCCACTGTTTTCTACTGTTTTTATATTTTCTTTATGTTTGTCTGTTTTATTTTGGTAGAACCCATCAGTAGCTCTTATGGCTAGAATTGTGTGACTCAGATTACTCTCCTTCTACATTTCAGGGATCTCTGTACAAGGCTGGGCCCGTGGCGACACATGTCTAAGCTTTCTGTGGTGGGACTGCACAGTTTGACACTTTATTGTACTGCTAAATGCACATTTCTTATTATTTACTTCTTATGTTACATATTTTGTAGATAGTGCATGTGTTTTCCCTTTTTGTTTGGTGTTGGCTTTTGTTGCTTTCGTTTCTTTTGTCCTCCACAGTGGCTATTCAGCGTGCACGTGCGGACCAGACCTTTTTATACCAAAAGGAGAGTAATGCTGTCATCTGAGACATCTACTATTGCATCCCTCTCTTAAGAGGGTTTTAATCTATAGTCTTCAATAAATAAGATATATTTTTGCACCAATTCATGCCTCCATTTCATTGTTCATGTTAGGGGAAGATACATCGGTAAAAACGACACACTCATAGCTAATGTAAACGGGTTCCTCCTGCCCATCAAATTGGAGGTGGCGTTGTCAGGCATAGAAGGTAATATCTTACCTATGGTTACCACATAGAGATATCTAAAATTTCTTAAAATTTTAAGAAAAATCCAGACTGGCCATTACATTTTTTCCGGAGCTGTATATATATTCAAGTTCATTCTATCTTGTCTAATAGATTTGCTTCCATACCTTGGAGAAGATTTTAAAGAGGCCTTTTCTTTTCTTATCGGACTTGACGTCATTTTCTTCACTTTCCGAGGCAGCCATTTTAATGTCCTCTGATCGTAGTGGGCTCCTGTTGTTACTGGATCTTCTGATGGAGGAGCATTGATACAGATGCGTTATCTCCGATTTCTTCCCTCATCTGCTGGGGCTTTGATGCCTTTGACTTCAAATATCCTCTCTGGAAGCCACTCCACCACTTCGACTGCCTTTCGTCGACTTTGACGGTTCTCCATTTATTCGTCTTGTGGTCGAATTCAATCTCAAAATCTGAATTATTCAGACTCGAGATGGACTCTGTTTCGACTTTATTGTTTCTCAGTTGGTTTGTTGTTGGAGGTGAAAGGCTAGTGGTAGAGGATAGCGTCTTTTCACACGGTAAATCCTCTCCCTCACTATCCACCAGTGAAGGGACAGGGTTTGTGACAACAGCGTTTGTGTCCTCATTGGTGTTAATAGACGCACCAGGAGACTGGTCTGTTTTGGGCTAACTGTCTCAGCAATACCCTCCACATTATGGAGGGTCGGTCGGGCCTTGAGTGGATCACCCTCGCACTCTCGGCAAGAGACTTCCCGGGAATACCGACCAAAAAACAAAGGGAGTCTCGCGGCCTGTGCCTTATGCTGGTCCAACTCTCGTTTCTCTGTGATGGAAGATGAGAGGCGTGGTCCAGGACCCGAAACATTAGTCGGTGCGGCTCATACACTTTGTCGGCCAATAGTATCTGTTAATATAATACACAGATCTGGAAGATGGGCGCATTTGGGGTGCCCGACTGAAGTAGCTCCCGTAGCAGGTCCACACTGTGTAAGTGGATCGCTACAGCCACACTGGTCGATCACGGGCGTCCAGTCAGGGGGAGTTGTAGTAGCCTCTGTTTGTCGGATAGCCAGGGAACAGTCACAGCTTGTTGGACAGTGTTCATACACGTCCTGACTCGTCCGGCAGGCGGGTTGGACGGTGGCCGCGGACCAGTGTTCACACACGGCGGGTGGGGCGGTGGCCCCCTGCCGATCGAAAGGGAGTCGGGTTCAGATCCCCGAATCTGGAGTGGCGGAGATAGGCGCCGCGAGGCGTCCAGTGCGGTAACGCAAACGATCCCGGAGAAGCTGGCGGGAGCCCCGGGGAGAGTTCTCTTTTCTTTGTGAAGGGCAGGGCGCCCTGGAATGAGTTCGCAAAAACAGGGTTCTAGTCACGGGGATTCCTCTTCAGGGGCTCGCCCCTTTGCGGTCTCGCTAGCCCCTACGGGGGTTGCAGCCCCGGTGCATGATTGGTGCCCCCCTACGGGGTCTGCCGCCTCCCTGGAAGAGAGGCGCCCCTCCGGGGGCGCGCCGCCTGCGGCGGATGAGTAGCATGCCCTCCAGGCCTGCCTTCACTCTCCCAGGCTGGGAGACCCTTCGCCCGGGCAGGGCCCCAGTGCCTTCTCCCTCCTACCCCAGGCCTGGACACCACTCTCCCCCTCTGGGAGACCTTTCGCCCGGGCAGAGACCCAGGGCCTTCTCCCTCCTTTCACTCACTCTGACTGGGCTGTGCTTCCTCCAAACTGCCCCATTATATTTGACCTTTTTTTTCTCCCCCTTTCTTTTATTCCTCTTTCATTTTATTCCTTCTGACCCCAGTCAAGCCATCACTCTTGTGTTGTGTGATACGTGTGTTTATTCGCTGGCAGGCACAGACAAAAAGGTGTCTCAGCTCCACAGTTAGCAGAGAACCAACCCCCCTTTTCCTGAACAAACACACAAACACCGCTCATGCCGTTCTGAGAAGGTAAGAATCAGAAGCGAGAGATGCACGCACTTACGTAACCTCCAGTCCTCACCACACATTTGACCCATTACACAATTTCACAAGTGTCCTCTGTAAACATCCAGCAGCTTATACCTACTACTGGAAAAATCCCAGAGTCTGTTTTCTGGAGCAGGCAGCGGGCGGGTAACTACATGAGGGAAAGTGAGAGAATGACTGGTGTCAAAGGTTGGGAAGTTGTTTGACCATACACACACACACACACACACACACACACACACACACACACACACACACACACACACACACACACACACACACACACACACACACACACACACACACACACACACACACTTCAACCTGATGAATGACCAAGATGCACTCAAAATTATCTTAGCCATAATGACTTTTTTTACAATAAAATATGGAGCAACCTACTATATCACTTTAAAATAGATAAACTTGGTCTAAAAAAATGTTTTAGGCTATATCACTTAAAGCCTGAGGCCCATGTTGTATTATTTAGATTACAAAGGCAGGGAGAAGCTTTGGCAGCATAACATCTCCTCTGAGCTTTTGGTATTTTCGTAACTCTTAAAAACATTTTAAAAATAAAAAAACTATCCAAATTATTCCACTCAGTTATGACTCTGCTTTTAAAGTCCCAACTGTGACATAACACAAAAGCATTAACATCACTAACAAGATACATGCTGTGGCAACCATATGGATTTGGTACCAGAGTATCGGACAATAATCACAAATTCTCATCATGTGATGTGATCAAAGTGTGATTATGTTGAAAGTACTTCAGCTTCTTTATTCCTAGTGGGTTGCAGTGTGTAAAGTTAACATTCATAAATATACATATACATATGTTTAACATATGACATATCACAAAAACAAATGTAGGTATGTCAAAATAACATAATTTTCGATTTACTTTTAGATAACTAATATAACTCTATGGGCCAGTTTCACAGACATGGATTAAGCCTAGTCCACCACTAAATGGAAATTTGAATGGAGATTGTCCATTCAAAGTACAGTTTAGTCCAGAACTAGGCTTAATCCATGTGTGCGAAACCTGCCCTATATCTGTAAGTTAGAGTAGATACTGACTACAGAGGCAGTGACATGTACCAAAAGAAACACCTAAACTGGCACCGACAAGCAGAAATTGCTATTTGGGTATAAGCATCTTAAGGTATTGCTGAAATGCCTTATTTTTGTTCCTTTTTTATCGTGGTGCCAAACAAAAAGCACAGAGCCATGGCAATAAGATTATCTTCAGGTTTACATGGTGCCATCAACATATAAATATATTTGGCAACTGTTTGGAGGTAGAACATCAGATTCATTGTAATGAGGTTGAAAGTGGGTTGAGCTGAAAAGAGGGCAACAGCCTCCACTGTAAGTTTGCCAATCAATAGGTATATTTTCTAATAGAGAGTTTTCCAGGTCACTTTGCTACACTATTACTAGAGCTGTTTCCAGCCAACTCATTGTGGCCTTAACAGCAAAAGCAAATTTGGATCTTCCTGAAATTAACCCCACTAGGGATGGGGCCGATCCGATCCAGTATCGGGTCCGATATGGCCGAAATCTACGTATCGGATATTGGACTGACAGCTTCGATATAAATCTGATTTAAACCAAAAAAATATATGTATATATATTATTTTAACTATGAAAGAGCGAACGAGCTGTACGAGCAGGCGCCAAAATTCGGTGATGGGAGAGAGGACACCACTTTCTAGTCACTGAGTTAACCAAAGCTAACCTCAGTCAAGGAATTGGAGAGGCTTCTGCACTGTGCTACAAATTCTACTATGTAAAATACAGCCAGAGAGAGGAGGTTGTGCAGATACAACACACCACCACATATTCTAGTGGGGCAGAAGTGATCATTGAGATGGATTATTGAGATCATGCAGGGACTATAGTCATGTTTTAGTTAGTGCAAGTCCTGGCCAATCACTTGCTATTCGTATGGGAAAACAACACCATCAATAAATAATATCTACCAAGAATCAATAAATAATATCTACCAAGAATGTTATTTAACGCCATGTGGAAATGTGTTACTTAATCTGTTAGTACATAGGCGGCATTGAACTCCTACATGTTACTGTATTGTGCTTGAATTTGTTCATGTTTATTTCCTTGATTATGCAGAGTGCCTTGTCACAGACTTGGAAAAGTTTGAAAATGAAGTACTAATCCCCCTTTGATGTTTGACTGTTCAATCAAATGTTTACGCGGTTAAATCTGATCTGCTCAACAGTGCTTACACTGTTCGACTTCAGTATACACATGTGTGGTACAATAACTGTAGGATGAAGCATTGCTAGTTCTAGTTGCCTGTCAAGCTAAAAGGATTTCCTTCTCAGGTTGAGACACATTTGAACATAAATAGTTGGTTTTAGCATTATGAAATTCAAATTACACCACTTCCTCAGCTCTGTTTGCCAGTGTTGTATATTCAGGGCAAACACTGCAGCAACTACTTTTAATGAACTGAAATGATGACACCTTTGTTCAGCAAATATATTTACATTGGGGCTTTTTATTTTTTGGGGAAATGGAGCATATTGGGATGTCATTTGCAAACCTCATTTCTTTGAGTGAACAGCAAGAAAATGAAGGCAGCATAAACCCGAGACACATTTCTGATATAAGTGGGTCAAAAGCAGGTTGACTGTGTATACATGATGTAAATGATCCATAGCCTGGGAGCAAAACTCAAAGGTGGTCTATTAAATGCAGAGCATGCTGGTTAATTTGTCAGTGGAGTGGCTCTGCAGCAAGTAAGGCAGATGATTACAGTGCAATACTTAAAGGTGAAGTAAGCGATATATTTATGTTAATATACGTGTTAAACCTACGGAAGAGGATTAGGGCCACACATGTAAACAAAAATTATATTCTCAGAATTCTGAGATTAACCCATTGATGACGGCTGCTGCGCGATGCCACATTGGCTCTCCTGCCTGATGCTGCGTCGCGCAGCATTATTACTTTATCTAATTTTCATGGCATTGGTTCAAATACACATGAGGTGGGTTTTGTTGATTTTTTTAAGATCACGTGACCACCCAAAAGTTGTGTGGTTTGCCGAAAATCATGTCAATCAAAAAAAAATAAAATAAAAAAATAAAACAAAATAATAAAAAAAATACGGCAGCTATGTCGGCGACAGAACAGTTAGTGGCGTTTGGTGCGCAGAATCAAGGTCTACTATAGTCTACTGACGAAAATCACACAACACATTGCATCTATTTATTTACGTCAAAATTAGATGGGGGAGAGAAAAAAAGAATAAATAATATACAATATTTAAAAATAATGTGCTAAATTAGGTTATAATCCTGCTTCCTTTTAGCATGGATAGTAGTGACTGAGTGTGCAGTGGAGGGATAAAGATAGACAGATATAGGAAGGAGAAGATAGCTTTATTTTATTATTTAGTTCAGTTATCACTGGCACCATAAATCCGACTTCCCAGTACAACTGGAACGCAGACTGACTCCTGCTGTAGGGAGCCGATCAGCTGGTCCAAACGGCTGTATACCACGGAGATGAAAACGAAACTGAAACTTAACTATCGCCTGGCTGGGCTGAACGTTCACTCACTTGGAGGCGGGTGTCTGTTGAAGTTTAAAACTATTGGATCTGCCCAGTGCCACTCTGGATTAGCCAACCAATCGCATAACGTTTGGTCATCACGTGTGTCATGAGTCGGCTTATGACGGTGCGTTCCAGTTATACAGGAAACTCGGAAATTTCCGACTTCACTACAAGTCTATGGATCTACCGGTACCTGGCAACGGTAACTTGCAAGAGCCTAACGTTTAGTTATTTGGATGAGAAAGGTTGTAGGCGTCCATACTTTCCCGAGCAGATGCACTGGAACATAGACAGGTCGGAACTCGGAACTACCATGTCGGAAATTTCCCAGTTCCGAGTATAAAGGAAGCATTCAACTGAAACTGGAGGGCGACTTCGACGTCATCGTTCTCAGCCACTTCCTCTGTTCGCTGATTGGACACTCAGAAATTTGTTCGAGCAAAATCCCACTAATACGCCCCAGCCCCAGACTGACTACTGAAGGGAAAATGAAATGTGGGCGTAAGTAGGTGGGCGGGCAGAGCCAGGCTAGCCAAATATAGCCTGAACTAATAAATATTGTTACTAAAATACAGGCAATGTTGTGATGTGCAATTTTCGTCAGTAGCCTACAGTAGGTCTAGATTCTGCGCTCCAATCGCCACTAACTGTTCTATAATACACGATCGCCGATCACGTGACCAAACAGCCGTCTTTTTTGCAGCAGCAGCAGCATCCAATCCGTGGTTCACGTGGGTCCCAAACCGTGAGGGTTGCTCCGTACAGACCACGGATCAACCGTGATCCGTTGCACCATTAATTATCTCCATCAGTTTGTTGACACACATTAACGTCATTATCATTGCTGCTGGCTGAGCCAGAGCCACTTGGATTGACAGGAGGAGATTGAACGTTACCGGTTAACGATGTAGACCATGGACATGTAGACAGCTGTTCTTCCGCCAAAGGTCCCGCTTCCACCGCGCCGGGTGCTGTAAAAAAACTTGATACCTTTGGCAGCTTTGATATCAAGTCCTGCCTTTGGTCCTTCTTTTTTTTGTTGTGTGAACCTCTCTCGTATGTTTGCTTCATTTTGGTAGACCCTAGGTTTATCTCGTCTCTGTCTATCGTCTCCCGCTATTTAATCTCACTGGGCTTCGACTGTTTGCGACAAGTTGGAGACACAAAATTGCGACAAAATATGCCAATTTGCGACAATTTTCACTTGCAGTCTCACTGAGTTGCTACTTTTGCGAATGTCCTTGCCGGGAGGTCGCATTTATGTCTCACGAACGTCTGGCGAGTGTCGCACGAACGTAATGTCAGTCTAATTTTTGTCTCAAAGCAGTCGCAATTTATTTTCATATGTCGCCAAACACTCGCCAAACCCTCGCAAAGTTGTCTCACACTTCTTGCACTTTCTGACTCGCGGAGACTAAATTGAGACAGGTTTGCGACGCGTGCGACACACCTGCGACGACTCTGAGAATATTTTGAGACTGATTTGTCGCACACTTTTTTTGAACATGTTCAAAATTCATGCGACAGGACTGCGCGGCTCTGCGACTCATGCGAGGAAATTGAGACCTCCGCGAACGTTTGGAGACAGTTTAGAGACTCGTTTGCGAATGCAGTCTCCAACTTGTCGCAAACAGTCGCAGCCCAGTGAGATAGGGGCTTTACTTTGTTGGATTTTACGCCACAAACGTGCAGCGTCATGAGCGTGATGGAATAGTCCATGTAGTGCAGACTGAAGGGGGGTGCACGGTTGGCAGAAAGGCCGTCAAAACGTGAGTAATTAGACATCCCGATGATACTATTGTGAAGAATTTTGTAATGTGGCATGGGCATAGAGATTAAATCTATATCTGTAAGTAAAAACCCTCAGGCTCTTCCGACATTTGTTCTAAAAGATTCGGTCCCAGTCTATGATAGAACTGAGGTTCTAAATTGTTTTAACAATCATTTTGTATCATTTGGTTCTTTGTTTGACTCTACAGGAGCTGCCCCTGTGTCTCCCTGCACAGAGGCTCCAAGGTTTACAGGAGAACCTTTTAATTTTGTACCTCTTACTGTGCAGCAAGTGCATCAAGCCCTCAAAACGTTGGATAGCAGAAAATCCCCTGGACCTGATTCAATAGAGCCCTACTTTTTAAAATTAGCAGCTGATTTTGTAGCATAGCCTCTTACAATCCTTTTTAATCTCTCAATTGAAAACAAAGAAATCCCACCCATTTGGAAGTCATCTTTTGTTAGCCCCTTATTAAAAGGAGGTGATCCAGCGGCTTTAACCAACTACAGGCCAATATCAAATCCGTGTGCCTTGTCAAAAATTCTTGAATCTCTTGTGTGTGATCAGTTAAAAGAGTTTCTAACCTCCAATGATCTTCTCTCAAAACTGCAATCAGGCTTCAGGAAAAAGCATAGTACCATCACTGCAACTACAAAAGTGATTAATGATATATTAGTTGCTCTTGATAAGAAGCAGCACTGTGCTTCACTTTTTATTGACCTGTCAAAGGCTTTTGACACTGTGGACCATGTTGTTTTAAAGCATAGGCTTCTTTGCTTGGGTTTGTCAAATCATGTAGTTTCCTGGTTCGCAGATTATCTGAGTGACAGGACTCAGTGTATTAAATATGATGGTCTGTGTTCTGAATTTGTGAGTGTCCACAAGGGGGTGCCACAGGGTTCAATATTAGGACCCCTCTTGTTCATTATGTACATTAATGATTTGGGAAAAAATGTGTCAGATGCTAACATGCATTTTTATGCAGATGACACAATTATTTACTGTTTTGGTTCAACTCCTGCTAGAGCTGTTGAATCTCTGCAGAAAGCTTTTGATGTAGTCCAGCAAACATTCCTGCAGTTAAAACTAGTCCTCAACTCTGACAATACTAAACAAATGTTGTTTTCAACTTCTAAAAAAGTACCTTGAACTGTCCCCACAGTGTCCACTCTTGAGGGAAATGTCATAGAGGTGGTTCGTATGTACAAATATCTTGGTGTGTTGATTGATGACTCCCTTTCCTTCAAACCCCATATTGAACATCTTGTGAAGAAACTGAAACTCAAATTGTGTTTCTTCTACAGGAACACATTTTGTATTTCTTTTGAGGTAAAAAAGCGGCTTGTCACTGCAACGTTTTTATCCAGTTTAGATTATGGAGACTTGATTTATATGAATGCCTCAGCTAAATGTCTATGTACGATTGATGCTGTTTACCATGCTTCTCCGAGGTTCATTACTAATTGTGGAGCCCTGACCCATTACTGTGACTTGTATTCTCGAGTGGGTTGGCCCTCTTTGTCCACCAGGAGGCTGGGACACTGGTGCACTTTTATTTATAAGGCCATGTTAGGGCTACTGCCCTCCTACGTCTGTCATTTAATCACACAGAAAAGTGTTGCTTCCCACAGTCTGCGTTCAAACAATCAGATGCTTCTGTCAGTTCCATTTGCACGCACAGAATTAGGAAAAAGGTCTTTCATCCATTCTGCTCCCACCACATGGAACTGGCTACAAAAAGATTTTAAATTAACCGAAATTATTTCTTTGAACGCTTTTAAATTTAAGCTGAGAGCATTTCAGACCACCTCTTTTACTTGTAGTTATTTTTTATGATTTTTAATTTACTTGTAACTGTTTTTATTATTTTAATTGAAAACTGTTTTTTCTGACTTTATTTGATAACAGCTTTTTATCATTTGAATTTTTGTCTATATGTATTATTGTGAGTGAACATGTAACTTGTTGCTGCCTCTTGGCCAGGACTCCCTCGAAAAAGAGGTTTTCAATCTCAATGGGACTTTCATGGTTAAATAAAGGTTAAATAAAATAAATAAATATAAAAAGTTTGTGTGTGTGTGTGTGTGTGTGTGTGTGTGTGTGAGTGTGTGTGTGTGTCCAGGGAGGTTATTTTCATCTTTATCGGAACCAGAATCTCAGAATATGTATCTCAGTAGAGAGTTTGTGTCATCCAAGCTCAGAGCTTTGTGTTTGTGTTGTGCGATTGTAATTCTGCTCCCACGTATGAGTAAATCCAACCACATTCACTCCATCTCAACGTGATTCCAAATGTGTGTCCATGTGTGTAGGTAGGTAAACACTCACATCTGAAAGGTCTGTGTGAGTGTGTTTGTGTGCCTCATATCCTCAAGTTTGTTCAAGGTCTGTTTGTTTGTGCAATTGTCCTGCGTGTGTGTGTGTGTGTGTGTGTGTGTGTGTGCGTGGGCTAATGTGTCTATGGGTGTATATCCATGGAAAGCAGAGTATCTCTGTTCCAGGTACTGACGTTGACAAAACAGTCTGCTGCTGAATAGTATGCAAGCATCTTTGCTGAGCAGCTTTATGTGCGAGCGTGTATGTGGGCACGAGAGATTCTGTGCTGTTAAGAGACAGTGATCAATATTGTGTGTGTGTGTGTGTGTGTGTGTGTTCTAAACACTTTTAAACCAGAGGCACTAAGGAAAATAAAGGGTCTCGAAGAGCAAACAAGGTTCAATTAAATGAAATAAAAACGGACAACAGCTAAAATATCATATGCTAAATAAATATGTTATGGTGTAGAGAATTGCACAATATGGTGTAAAATGCCCACTTTTTCTATCAATCTAGCAAACAAACAAAAGGCAATCATAGCTGCAGCTTCGCCCAGTAGTGCTCCTCATACCTCAACTGTGAGATCGGCATATGTGCTATTGCAGGACTCTGGTGATACAAGGGATATGTTTGGCTTGTATACATTTCAGTAAGGTGATCAATCCAATATCATAGCATATCTCTGGTGATTAATTATTTCTAAATATTGACAAATCTCAGGAAAAGACATCAACAACAAATATTGCCTGTGTTGCAGAAGTTGGATAGCTGTTTGCTGTTCAAAAACAATAGAAGCACATCTTAGTGAGCCAGTACAGATGCAGTATGGTTTATTGTTGAGTCAATCCCATATATACCATCCTGCTGCTGTAAACACTTGCACCATAGGCAGTGCCAGGCAGATTTAGGAAATTCTATAGCCTTTAAAAAAATATGTTGTCACAACTTTGTCTTGCCACCTCATCGAGCTTCCACACAAGCTTTAATTAGTATGCACAGTCAGTTTACACAAACCGACACGACAATATGCTCTGAAGTGGCTCGATCCCACCAACATTAAACGAGACACCCAGAGGGAAGCCCCAAACAGCACCATGTGCCCTGGTGGCGACCGGTTAAAAGGAAAGCACTTCTTTGAAATGATTCTGCTCCCGGTTTATTCGCTGTTGTGGAATATATAATTCCAGAGCCAACAGGGCTTCTCCCTCCAGCACAATGCAGCAACTGCATGGTTCACTCTATTAAATACTTACGAAAGAGGTCAATTTAACAGCTGAGCCAGCACACTTTGCAAATAAAGCACCGAATACACTGAATTAACTAATCATTGCACTGTGTCTAAGGACCAAACACCCAGCAGCGGCTCTGCACCGAGAACAGCTGTACTGCGAAAACACAGTACTTTGTAGAGGCAAATTACATTTAACCCAACTTGTACCGTACTGCAGTTTTGCGTTGAGATAATTTCTATTTTTTTTGTCATGTAATGAATACGGAACAAACACAGATGTTTGGAATCTGTGAATCTATTGTAGAATTGAGATACTTTGTTGGTTGGAGTAACAAACACGCATTAAAAATTTTAATCTGAGTTTGTCAGATAACAGCTGTTTTTTTCTGAAGGCTCCTTTAGTGATGGTTTGCATGTTTTTGATGGTTTGCTTCTCCTCATTTACAAGTATATAAGTAAATCAAAAACAGAAAACTTAAGCTGAAGCGAACTGAAAATCATTCCTTTAAACAAACACATGATTAAAATGTGTGTTTCTGCTCTGCCTGCTTGGAATTGTGTTTAATTTTAAGTCATGCTGTTACATCTACCACCTGCTCCTGCACGTTTGCACTCAATGACATCTATCAAACCAGATGTATCCTCTGCAGGGACCTCCGCGAGGCAAAGAGTCACAATGTCTCTACTCCAATTTCCTTGAAGTCTGCCTCCTGGAACACTTCCCTGATCCCCCCTATACTCAACACAAACCCTGCAGCCTGTCTCGTCTCAAACCTCCCCGAAATTCCTTCATGTCAGCTCTCTTCTAAACCCCCTGCTCTCACTCCCTGTGGCTCATACTACTTGAAAATCCCCTTGTGTTGGCACACGTGGTTGTGAGGGGATCTGCAGCCTCATACCTCCCGACTATGGTTAGACTCACGAGTCCGCACTCTGTGTTCTGTCACGACTAGCTGCCTGGTTCCAATTTCCCTGCACTACACTGGTCATCACCATGCCCCGCTCCCAAATCCTGTGGTGAAATAATCTCCCCGCTTGAGTCAGATTAACAGAGTCTCTCCAGATATATTTCATCACCCTTGACTGTATATGCACTCCGCTGAGTTCTCAAGCATAAGTCCTTCTCTTTTGACGAGCTTCAATGTTATTCCTCTTCCTAACACTTCTCTAATACATAATCCTGATTTTTCTATAATCATGTATGAAGACCTTGAAGCTGACATTCGTCTCTCTATGTATATTTATACTTTAGTTATCAAAGTCCCTTCAGATATTCATCATACTCCACATGTGAACTAGCAGTGAACTAAAATGTGGGCTAATGCCTTGATTGCTCACCTTTAATGAATTATTCACCCAACTAATATAGCACTAACCTTCACAAACCTGACAGCCAGACAGCTGGGCCTGCTGTTCACACAATGTGATCTGTCTTATAACTGGGAAGATAGACAATACAGCAGACACTGTTGCTGCTAAGGCAGCCCGTGGAGTAGGCATATGAAGACTCATCACCTCGTATTCGTATTTATTTAAGGTTAGTTGTGGTAATCACTGAAATTGTTCTTGTTAAGACTATCAAAGCGTTTACATGTTAATGCCCTGTTTCTCCCATTTCAAGACACCTTTCAGTCAAATCCCTTTCATCTGAAATCTCAGTGAAAGATGTATCCTTAAAAACAAGTTCAGACACGCCACAAATCTGACAAAAGCCCGGCAACAACTGTTTGTCAAAAAACTTAAAATCTTTCACCCAGACCTCTTTCCCCTTTTAAAATGGTCCTGGAGATTATTTTAATTTGTTTCCATTTTCACCCCTTCACCGAGATGTTTGTGGTGTGTTACATAACCTACAGTTGTAGTCAGTATGGCTTTGACGCCACTCAATGTTGACACACATTTCCAATCAACGTCATCCTGAGACGCACGAGGCAGACAGCAATCAAGAAATGATTAAGAGCTGGGGTATGGAATATGCATCATCTTGATACGCCCATCACATCAATTTTTATGACCAAAAAAAAAACGTGCATGCAGATCACGTGCAGATGATAAATAACGGTAAATTGAACCGTAAAATGCTGTTTTGCATATATCCATTGAAGGCACCTAATATTCAGAATATGTCATTGTAATTTGCATATGTCTACATATGTCTGTTACAGTCTAATGGCTGGAACAGCATGAGTTTAATACAGGGGTGTCAAACATACGGCCCGCGGGCCGGATCCGGCCCGCGAGATGATTTGATCAGGCCCGCGACCTGTAGAGCATAAATTTCTGAGTATGTCAAAAAAAAAAGTAAGTCTCTAGCCCATTCCTGTGAGGAGTTATGAATTTTTAAAGAAATAACCGTAATGCTCACTCCTGCCGCTAGGGGGCAGCCTAAATAAAAAAAGCACATTTTAGCAACGTGGGAAATGGTAAATGGCAATCCTGCTTCACCGCTATTAATGTTTCCTCCAGTGCTTTATGGCAAAGTAAAAACCAAAAAAAAAAAACATTTTTATTTTTAGTACATTTATTTTATTACTTTTTTATAAAAATAAAACTATTTTTATTTTTAGTGCTGAACAATTAATGTACTAGCAAGCGCGGTGTGTCTGCGGCTCTGTGTGCGCAAAACGAGCAGGAGCATGCTAGTGTAGGCCTACAAGATTTATTTCCTAATTTTCAATGCTGCTTTATTTTTATGTTTTAAATTGGGAAAAACGAATTCCAAAACAACCAATAACCTCTGTATTTAAAAAAAAATCAAAACAGTAGAAGTTGCACTTTTATTTAATTGTATTTTGTCTGCATGTTTGCACAAAATGTGTCCCTGTACATATAGTAAACAAAATTGGACAACTGTAAGGTCAGTGCCTGTTGTATTTGTGTATTCAAATAAACAGTTGTTTATTTCATTAGTGCACATTGGCATCTTTGAGCAAAATACCCCCAAAATTTTTGCTGCGGCGCTGCGCGCCGCACCTCCTATTCCCATGGCCGGCAGCAACCTTTACTAAGACATCTCCTGGGGGGTACAGAGATCCCTTGTGATCCGTGATAATGTAGGTTACAAATGTAGGCTGAGTGATAAAGCATATTACTGAAAAACAAAGTTAGGGATTTGGAGTTATTTTGCCATTATTTTACTAGTCCGGCCCACCTGAGATCAGAGAGGCTGTATGTGGCCCTCGAACCAAAATGAGTTTGACACCCCTGGTTTAATAGAAACTACTCTTAACCTGCCTGGCTGTTGATTCTGGACCCATACAGGTAATTTCAAAACCAACTTTATGCAGTCCTGGTAAGGCTTACAGTATAACTGCTGGAATTTCTTATTTTAATTAATTTGTCATATTACCAAGTTAGGGCCAACAGACGTATATACAAATTATATCAACATATTTGATGATCTAAAGATATAGAGAACACATTACTGTTGTTTTTCCAAAGTATGATTAAAAAATATAATCTTACATAATAGTAAAGATGTGCAAAAGGCAGAAATGGTTTCTAAATGGGTCCATGAGGAGATTAAAAAAGGAACACTTAGTAGACATACATGCTGTACCTCCATGAAAAAGACATTAAATACGTAATTCAAATTAGAATTGCTGTCAATAATTTGATATCTGTTGGCGTTTGCACACAGTGTTACTAAGATAAAACCTTAGTACATGTTGTTAACACTAGGTGGCAGTAATACATTTCAGAGAGAGGGAAAAACGGAAGGAGAGGCAGCAAGAAGGAAAGAGGGGAAGGGAAGGGGATGACAGTGCAGTGGGAGCGAGGGAGGAGAAGAGGGGAGCTAAGGACATTGAGGGACACGGGGGGGGGGGGAGTAATGGGAGGGACATGGAAGAAATGAGGGGAAAGGGCTGAGGAAGGCAATGGATTGGGGAAAGAGAAAATAAAAGGGGACAGAGAAGAGATGGGCAAAAAAGACAAGGAGGGAAAGTAGGTGAAAGGCAAAGAAAAGTGGAAGAAGGAAAGTGCACGAGAGTATTCATCTGTGAGGGGTGAAGACTTTGGGGGGAAAAAGACTTGAAGAGACAATAAGGAGACAGATTGAAAGAGAAACTGATTTGGATCTGTATTGTGAGGGCAGAGATAGAAGAGATCAGATTTGTGTTTCGCCAATATTTTCAGTCAGATTCTTGCTGCCATCAAAGAAACGAATTAACTTAAATTCTCCACCGTCTGTTTTATCTGATGTCTTACTCCGTCTCCCTTGCTGTCCGTCTCTTTGCCATTCCCCCCATCTCTCTTTCTCCCCCAGTTGTATCCCCTCAGTCATCCCACCATATTCCAATCCGAAAATTAAGTTTCTTAGAATTTCACACTCATACTCATTATACAGTTGCTTATCATCTATACTAAGTGCAAAGGCTTTAAAATGGGAAAAGCTAGTAAAAGTTTTATTTTTACGGCCTGTCGTAAAGAATAAAGCAGCAGCAGGACCTTAACAGCCTTGTAACATCCAACAGGAGTAACAGGCACAAGTGAGGCAGAAGGCTTTAATGCCGGAAATGGCTAACTCAGTGGGCCAACTTGGCTTGAAGGCCCATGCCTGCTGATAAAAAAAGTGCAAGCATTTCACTCTCATTAAAATAGATGTGTGAGAACTGTACAAACAATTTAGGAGCCGGAATAATAAGTATTACAAATTTGGATGCAGCCTGGGTTTTACTCTTGTTAATGCTACAACGACAATAATAGAGGTTACTGCGCTGAATCAGTGTTATCCTTTGGAAAAACCATATTATCCACTGCAACTGGATACAAAAAAAACATTAGCAGTGATCACACAGTGTGCTAGAAAATAGCTAAAGTTAGCAAGCAACATGCACACTGTTAGAAGCCTTTTAGTTATTACTTTAGATGACAGAGTGAGACAGAAAATAAAGTTTCTAACAAAACAGTGGAGATGAGACGGACAAGGAAAATTAACTGAACACTCAGGCAGCTAACCTAGTTAATCCTCCAGCGCCAGTGACAGGTGTTATGCAGCGTTCTGCCTGCAGAGAAATGCATGCATCCCACAGGAGCTCACACATCTGAAAGGAAAACTACCAGACATTGTAATGGGTGTTTATGATGAAAAATCTTTAAACCCCCCTTATCCACCAGGGTTTTAAAGATGTTTCTTTCTTTTTTAAACACAACTTTGTGTTTTACTGTCACTACAATGTCTGGTCGTGTTCCCATCACCTGCAAGAAAATACACTATTAATGTGTAGTAGAAGGGAACATTCCTATTTTTCATGCACGTTCATACTGATGTGTTTACGGGCTATACAGTTTAAATTATACATAATGACATCATTACTAAACAGTTTGAAGGAGAAATAATTAAGACTGTAGTGTACTCTTGGTATTGAAATATATTAAATAATTTGGCCTGTGAATGTTTCCTTGTATCCCTTTATTAATAAGTTCTGTACATGCTCTAACAATGTATAACTTTGGAGCAAATGTGCTCTTTGGGAAATGAATTAGCATAGAGCCCTGAGAGGGGCACCTGAGCTGCTCAAAAGCCCCCTCTGATGTGACCTTAGGGCAAAAAGGAGCTAGGGTAACCTATGGTTAAAACAAGAATGCTTAATTACTGCCCTATACACTGTGTGCACAATTATTAGGCAAGTTGTATTTATGAGGATTCATTTTATTATTGAAGGCAAGGCAAGGCAAGTTTATTTATAAAGCACATTTCGGACACAAGGCCATTCAAGGTGCTTACTAAATAAAAAAACAACTAAATAAAAAAACTAAAATGTTCTGTTAAAGTGAGAATAATAAAACAACTCAACATTTACAAATACAAATTTCCGACATGTCAAAAAAAAATCTGTGACAAATATAGCCACCCTTCTTTTCAATAACTGTCACAAGCCTTCCATTCATGGAGTCTGTCAGTTTCTTGATCTGTTGACGATCAACTTTTTATGCAGCAGTAACCACAGCCTCCCAGACACTGTTCCGAGAGGTGTACTGATTTCCTTCACTGTAAATATCCCGTTTAAGCAGGGCCCACAGGTTCTCAATAGGGTTTACGTCAGGTGAGGAAGGGGGTCATGTCATTATTTTTACATTCTTAAGGCCTTTACTGGCTAGCCATGCAATTGAGTACTTCGATGCATGTGATGGAGCATTGTCCTGCATAAAAATCATGGTCTTCTTGAAAGATGCAGACTTTTTCCTGTACCACTGCTTGAAGAAAGTATCTTCCAGAAACTGGCAGTAGGTTTGGGAGTTGATTTTGAGGCCATCTTCAACCCGAAAAGGTCCAACTAGCTCATCTTTAATAATACCAGCCCATACCAGTATCCCACCTCCACCTTGCTGGCGTCTGAGTCGAAGTGGAGCTCTGTGTCCGTTACTGATCCAGCCACGGGCCCATCCATCTGGTCCATCAAGAGTCACTCTCATCTCATCAGTCCATAAAACCTTTGAACAAATCTGTCTTCAGATATTTCTTGGCCAAGTCTTGACATTTCAACTTGTGTGTTTTGTTCAGTGGTGGTCGGGTTTCAGCCTTCCTTACCTTGGCCATGTCTCTAAGCACTGAACACATTGTACTTCTGAGCACTCCGGGTAGGTTGCAGTTCTGGAAAATTGCAGAACTGGAGGATAATGGGTTCCTGGTAGCTTCACGTTTGATTTTTCTCAATTCTTTGGCAGTTAATTTGCGTCTCTTTTTCTCAATACGTTTCTTGCGACCTTGTTGGCTATTTGCAACAAAACGTTTGATGGTTCTGTGGTCACGCCCCAATATCTTAGCAATTTCTAGAGTGCTGCATCCTTCTGAAAGACTTTTTAAATTGTTTGACTTTTCAGAGTCCGTTAAATCTCTTTTTTGGCCCATTTTGCCTGAGAAAGATAAACTGCCTAATAATTATGCACACCTTGATATAGAGTGTAGATCTCCTTAGGCCACACCTTAACTCATTAAACAAATACACATCACCTGGTATGCTTAAATCCAATAAGCACTTAGGTTTATACAGCTTGAAGTTGGGAAATATGCATACAAATTATGATATGGCCAAAATCCTCACTTGCCTAATAATTGTGCACACAGTGTAGGTCAAACCAGAAAGGCATCTGAGCCGCTCAAATATCAGGTGTCCGACCTTAGGGCAAGTGTGGAAAAGTGTGGAAGTCCTATTAACCGACAGGTTAAATACACTGGTTGGAATACAATTTTTTAAAAAGGGCATTTTGGCACAAAAGGTCAACAACTGAAACGTCAAGAGATATATGTAGCCTAAGCAAAAGGTTCAGATTCAAGATGCAATGTTACAAGGGATAGCATGTTCCAATTGTATGCACACTGCATGCAATACAATGTGGAGATGGGCGTGGCAGTAAGGTGATGTGAACAGTAGGGACTATACTATCAGATGATGAAAAATTACAAAAGAATGTGAAATGTGGCTGGAGGTGAGAGAGAGAGAAACACTAACAAAAGAAGAAACTAAGGCTGACATTTGGACACTTGTCGGTGCATTAACACTGTGTGACATCATGTAATGCAATGCCGAGGGGGTTGTGACCAGTTAAACTTTGCCACTACTGCAGCTGGTTGAGCCTTGAAACTCTAAACCTGGACGACAGCTAGGATGAGCAGGATGTAATGGCATGATTCAGACTTGTATTGTATGAACATTCTACTGGCAATATGCACTCTGTTTAACTTTATTAGGGGGAATAGAGCAGCTAAACAAATCTGACAATTACTTGCTGCTCTGCTGATGACATTTTTTACAGCAGACATTCTTATGCACCCAATCCATTAAAGGGATCATTTGACATTTTCTTACTCGCTTTCTTGCAGTGTTTTAGATACCACGATCAAGAGCACATTATCCAGGATCAAGGTACAACTAGAAGCAGGTTAGCTTAGCTTAGCAGAGGAAAACTGCTGGAAACTAGCACACGCTTATTCATGCTTTTCTTTTTTGGTAAGAATTAAACTAAAGAGATAGAGCGAGGTAATTAATGAGCTTAAGAGCCGCTGGTAGGTGGATTTTGATACGGTTGGACAAAGCCAAAATAGCTCTAACTCCCCTAATTCCAGGCTTTATGTTAAGCTAAGCGAAACAAAGAGATAAAACAGCAGTAGCAATAGAAATCTTGTTATCTACTAATGCTTGGCAAGAAATCACATTAGCTAGTTTCCGGATTGTTTAAAACTGCGAGATAAATATCTTCTAGTATTTGCACCACATAAACAAATGTTTTAGGGGTGGGGGACAAATAGGACATGCGAAACAATTATAAAGAAAAGGTATTTGCATGTCATTTGAATGACCTGAAAGGTGTATTATACACATTTTAACACCATGTTGCTACATGCACATCAACATACCTTCATTCATACAATGGCAGACAATTTCTGCAATTTTGTTATGCTATATTTGTCAATTTTCTATTTATTACAACAATCAGAAGCTACTGGAAAGTTCAAACAAAAAGAAAAACAGAACTATCTCTTGATATTACCTTCAGAGTACAGGAATCCTCACTACACATCCTGTTCATGCCAAATGTGACTGAGTCACTCATGGCTCAGGATGACAGAGTCTGTTAAATGACTGGAACTGGAAGTAACTACTACGTAAATTGAGAACAAATTGTCAGTTGTGGTGTGGAACTCACACAAGGGTTGGATTGCTCATTTTAGTTTAATTCAGGCATCCATCTCTGTATTACGTATAACACATCTAAAATAGATAATCCCTGTTAGAGGAATATAACATCTTGAGGCCAAAGCCTTTTTGAGAGTTGCCAATTTACAGCTGAAGAAAAGAGATGGAGACATCATGAATGCTACAGAATATGTGTGTGGGATAAAGGGGTAGGTACGTTGTCAGGGATACGAAGATTTAATCACCTGTTACTTCTGTCTAGTTAAAAATTTTTGATTTTGCAGATTTGAAAACCAACTGGCCTCAAACGTATATTGTGTTATTATGTGGGAAGAATAAATTGACCCCTGACTTAGATGATTTCAGATGCTAGAAATATCTAAAGAGCACACGCTGGCATTCAATAAGCACAAAAGTGCTACCACTTCTCATGCTAGTCACTCTCTCAAGGGTTAACTGATCAGACCATTTTGCATGAATTTAAAATATTTCCTCAAAAAGTCGAATTAGTTTGCCTGGAATTTTCTGTCTGAATTACTCAAGAATTCAGAACCACCATTATGAAGCCTGTGTCAAATATCAAAACCTTTACCTCTGCAAACCAACTCGGATGATCTTAAATATTACCTCATTGTTTCCTTTCTGTGTTGTCCCAAAGGCACAATTGCTCTTTTTTACTCAAACTCACCTCAAATCATTTGTATCGCCGATCTCTTTTAAGAGTGTGATTTATTTATTTACTTCATAGCTCTCTCCCGGTGACGTTACGTTGCCTTTTTCATCTCTCCCCAATGCTATGTGCCCTCGTCTGTGTCCTTTGCCCTGACACATTGAATCAAATAAATCTGTATAATAGTGGCACTTTCAGACAGACCTTGCTCAAAGGCATTACTGTTGTTTGGCATGGTTGTTCATCTGTTCTATAACCACATGAAGTTGGATTGCATGTTACACAAGGTTACAGAAGTCGGCGAGTTCGGGCCTTCCAGTTTCTACTCTCGTAAAGAAAGAAAGACTCTACGATACGATCTGACAAGCACCTTGTCTGATGCCGCCCAAGGCCTTAGCCATAAACATTAGCCACACACGTGGAGCGTCAGACTGGAGCGACACGCAACAGCATCAATTTCCTGCTGTGAGAAAGGTTTGTGGCAGATCCAATGGATGTATTAGTTTTTTTTATCTGGTAATTATGGACTCCATTGAGTGTGTTTCTTGAAAAAACATTATTATTGGTCATGACTGAACACAGTTTATCAAAACTTCTTATAATGTATTCCTCCTAATTCCATACTGTTCATTCAGCTGTGCGTTCGCTGTCGGCTGAAAATTACCAACAAGTCGGTCGAGGACAGGGAGCTGCGTGTGTGTGCATTAATAATCTGTCTTCCTATGCCAGGCATATGGCTCTAAGTGTGTATGTGTTTGCACACTGTCAAGACTCACACATTTCAACATTATGAGCCACATACATTTTAAATTAATGTTCTAAATATATTTCTGAAAAATATTTGTATATAATTGTGGCACATTTATGTAGCCTCAGATGGCTTAAAAGACATGACTAAGGACCTCGCACATCAAAAAACCCAAATATCAAACAATTTAAACTAAAAAGGAGAGGTTCAAGCAAAAGTTAAGGAACGAAGTAAAATTTTTCAGACACGACAGCAGTGATTTCTCCAACTCTGACTTTTAAACTTTCTGACAGCTTTCATCTATTCCCATTTCAATCATTCTAATGCACTGGCAGAGCCATTACGCCTATCCAGTCATCTAGTATAGCTTACACACACACACACACACACACACACACACACACACACACACACACACACACACACACACACACACACACACACACACACTGCAGATGCAAATTTCTGGCCTGAAATAAAGATGCTGTTAAACAGATGTTAACTTTTCCTACCGATTTCATCACAAATATCCCTCAGAGATGTCAATGATGTTTTCATCGATCAATAATCTACAGAAATTACTGAAAATATGCAACACATGAACCACAACCAAACACTATCAGTAAAGAAAAACAACAACTTTAAAACTGTTGCGGCAACATGATGTGTACCAATGTTTTGGTGATCCTCTGACCTTTCCTTTATTCCGCAATCAAGACATTCGCGGTTTGAGTGAAATGTCTCAACCAATCCCCTCAATTCTATTCATTTTGGTGAACCCTTAACCTTTTGTCTTGTGCCGACATCTTGTCCAAAGTAACATTGTCATTGTGTCCATGTCAGCATGCTGATGTTAGCCTTTAGCTGAAAGCAAAACTGTTGCCTGAGAGCTGCTAGCTCGCTGTAGACTTTGGTGTAGTCTAGTAACAACTTTATTCCTACTAGGAATTGATACATTTACAGTATATATTCAGCCAGGAAATCCAGACCCATATCTTGAATGATGTAGATTCTGGCAATGAGCAATTTACCTTCCAAACTCAACCCAAGGGGTGACACCAACACCAACACATTTACCAGCAATTACCAGTGCAGGCAATTGGATATCAATACGGCAGACTACGGCCAACCAGGGGCCGGTTTCCCAAAGCCTTCTTAACGCTACGTCATTCGTAACCCCTACGTAGAGTTCCTACTTAACGTTTCGCCTGTTTCCCGAAACGTTCTTTGCTACGAATCTCTTTCGTACGTCATACGTTGGTAAGGTTGGTCTGGAGCGCCCGCAGAGCCTTCTTAGCTCTACCGTAGGGATGTTTCAGCTCTCGCTTGTGTCATTTAACTAATAAATCTGACTGTATTTCATATCAAACGGACACAGCGATGACTGTATTTAATAACAAGCTGTTCAAAACGATCCAACTGTATAGTGTATATCACGTATATTTAAAGTAGGCTTAGGCTATTATATATTTTAGCAGAATACCATTAACTCTGATTCACAAAGTGTTCAAACTATATGAACAAGTAGCCTACTTTTTAGTCATCTAACTGACTTGACAATCAGCATTAACTGAATGAATGCGATGTCCCTCAATATGAAAATACTTTATACGTGATACACTATAGCGGGGGTCACTAACAGGCGGACCGCGGTCCGGGTCCGGACCCAGACGCCGTCCTATACGGACCCGGACCTGTAGTCAATCAATTATTTAAGTATTTAAAATTTTGACGGGGCGCTTCTATTTTGACCGGCGCAGCTTTTCTAGACTTTACGGTACTGGTTTAGCGAATCAGGAAATGCTTTCGAGTTAAGCCATCCCGCCTCCTGCTACTCAGGCAGCCAATCGAATCTGTGCATTCCCGGCTCAGGCTGGCTCACAGACAAAAGGCTCGTTCGACCTGTCGCCGTCTTGCTAAGACCTGCGCAATTATGACGCTCGTCTTGCTGAGCGCACTGCATTATGGTTAGACTTTTTGTCCCACTTGCACCCGTGGCTGGCTGCGGCTCGGCTGCTTGAGACTTTGAAGTCCCGTGGTATCAAGACGGACACAGACACTGGAGCAAGTCGCTGCAGTTGCTCCCCACGGGCTGCGGGAGCGAAATGTCTGATGGGAAACGTCTTGCTGACAGGCGGAGCTGAGCGCTAATTGGGAGTTTAAACCTCGTGCCTTTGATGCGTTTCCCCAATTGGTTAGGCAAAAGTCTGACATCACCGCTCAAAATTAAATTACGATCCATTCTTTTTGATTTTAATTTATGTTTAATCATTAGGCCGCCACAATATGCATTTAAGCAGAAATGTACTTAATCAGAGTTAAACCTCTGAACCCTTGACATAGAAATAATTTGGATGTGTAACTCTCCTGTATAGATATATTTAAAAGTGAACACAAACTTGAGTCACATAAGATCTTGGTGAAGTGATTTTTATACCATTAAGATTAAATCATAGGCTTATTTCAAGTGATCTAAATGGTCTGGGAATTGTATTTTACCTGTAGTGTCGCAAAGCCAGACCAAAACTACAACAAGTAGTTTGTTTGTTACACATCATAATACAGTTCATCATATCCATCTCTACAATAATAATAAGGGATCTTTTCTTAGACCTTCTTTATTTAGGCCGATCATATTCGTTATGTGAAGGGAGAAATACTAAACCTCCTTTATTTGGATTTGTAAATTATTCTTGTAAATTATTCTTTATCACTTAAAAGTAGGTGTTCTAGTAAAGTAACAAGAAAGATAAAGATGTGTGGGGAATGGGGATATTAGCTTATATCTCGTTTCTTGTTTTGAAAATGCCCCTCGCTTTTAAAGTGTTTACTCGTCTTTGTGTTGTGTTCTGCTTCTAATCGGTTGTAGCATGTGTGACTCTCCTGCGAATATGTTTCTAATAGGCCTTCAAAATAAAACTAGAAAACGAACTGCATCCGCAACAAGGACGCTACTTCCGACTCGGAGCTGTCCGGCTTCAGTCAGGCATTTTCGTCACTCCCCCGACTGCACTCGGCTACTCTCGTCTACTTTCCAGACGAGCTGAAAGTTAGGTCGAACGAGCCTATAGAGACAGTGAGCTATCATGCGAGAGATGACAGAGAGAAGTGCAAGAATTACGAGAATTTCAGCGAAATAAATCAGATTAGAGTGAGAAAGACAGCGGGAGGAGAGTGAGAGACAGCTTTCTCTCTCGCTTGCCCGCTCGCTCACCGGCTCCGTGTGTCGTGAGCGAGTTAACGAGCGATCAACAGCTGAGTTTTTTCCTATTATTTACTATCTATGGTTTTTTCCCCTTTTGTAAGACTGGTGAAAACCGGTCAAGGTGCAATCATGTGGACTCTCTATTACCCTGATGTAGACCTATGTGTGAATGACACAGACATAAGATTGACATAATCACCAATCGCCAGCAGCACTGCATCTACTGCCCACAACAGCAACAGGAAAAACATTATTTAAAAAAAAATGTTGTATGTAGTTTCAATTATCTACATTTTAAGTTTTACATATTCTTAGTAATGGCAGAATTTATAAATACAGGTTAATTTTTTAGCAAGATATTTGGCAGTAGCCCCCACTAACATTAGCGAAAGCTAGTGGTCATCCGTCCCTCAGTCCAGTTATCTGGCTGCTAGCAAGTTATGTTGTTTTGTTAATTTTTCTATTCATCTTAACTATATTAAATGTTGACCTTTTCTTTTATTATTTGCACCAGAATGCTCCGATTACATTCTAAAAACACAAAAAAAAATTACTGGGGGGGAAACCCCCAGACCCTCCTACAGGGGTTTAGTTTCTGACATGTCACTTTTTCAGAGCTTTTCAAAATTGCAAAATAAAAATCCAGTATTAGACAAAGTGGGAGATTACTATGTTAAACAAACATAGTAGGTATAGTGAAGTTTAGAAATGATACATTGAAAATATTTCTCAAAATTATTTAATTTTTCAAAAATGAATTATATATTTTATCTTTATTTTAAGATTATTATTATATTTATTTTCACAATTTTATTTTTAAATGCAGCCCTTCTCTATGAAGAGATTAGTTTCAGTTGAGTCACTTAAATAATACATATATCTTCAGTATTATATATCTATAATTATTTAAAAGTGAGAATAAATATTGTTGAAATGTTTTTGAATTGTTCTTTCTATATTGATCTGACAGTCAGTTGTTAATTACATGCAGACGTTGATACAACTACTAGGCTACTTCACTATATATCACACTGAATCATAACGCAAGTTAGACATTATGATGTTCCGGACCTTTGCTTGAGGACATTTTCTCTAACTGGACCTATTTGAATTTTAGTTGAATACCCCTGCACTATAGCCTACAGTCGGATCGTTTTTATCAGTTTGTTATTAAATACAGTCATCGCTGTGTCCCTGTGATATGAAATACAGTCAGATGTATAAGTTTAATGACACAAGTGAAAGTCCCTGCGATCGCTGTGGCATCGCCAGAGATACAAACCCCCACATTTCCTTCCGTAAAGCACCATGCGTAAAACGGACACGAGTCACATCCCTGTTGCGCATGGAACTGCCACAAGTCATTCATGATGAAAATAATTGCTGTAAACAATCTTCATCTCCTCCGCTGTTTCTATATTTTCTATATCTTTTTTTTAATTAGTATAGGCTATGGTAGTATGTTCGACATGGTTAACACTAGAACCTCCGCACTGTGTTCCACACCGGCTCAGCTGACAGCTGAGAGCTGTCAGCTGAGCCCGGGCAGAGTGCGTCGGATCCTCCGCCTCAAAACATGTAAACGTGCAAAAAAATGAATGAATAATCAATTAGAGCTTACCTTAAAATAAGTGTGCCATGTTACTGTTTATTGTATTTAGGATATTAGCTCATTTGGACGCTGTTTGGGCCGTCTGTTTATTTATATAGGCTATTGGCGATATTATGTCTACTTTCAGTTTCATTACTGACCCACCAAGTAACGTGATTAGTGTTCTTAAAGATACTTAGATTATAAAACAAGAGTTCCGAAACACAGATGATGATTCAACAAACTAATTTATGACGAAATGCACGGGTAGATTTGATTAGACAGCATACAGATGCAGCTGCGCATGAAATGAGCAGGAAATGGATAATCGAACTCGGAGCAACCGATTTCAGCAGTGTACGAACGACGTAAGGAGTGTTTCTCCTAAGACACCGTTCGGGAACCACGACTACAGAGGTAAACAACTTTGGTAAGTCATAACGTAGGAGTCTTCGTAGCTCGCTAAGAGAGGACGTTATCGGGAAACCGGCACCAGAGCAATGAACAAGGTGACGTATTCAGCCCCATTCGTTTAGTAACCTGCAGGACTAAATTAAACTGTTGACCAGCAGAACATCTTTCTTGCCAATAAAAGATTTGAGTGTTATCTTTCGTTAATTTTTAAAAGAAAAAGCTAAGTCCAAATCGTGTGTGTAGAGGCCAAAGGCGTTTCGAACAACTTATCCACAGCCATCTTTGTTGTTTACTTTCACTACATTCAGGGCGCAACACTTTCGTCATGCGTTTACGCCTGCCCATATCAAATAGTACGATTTGATTGGTGAATCGGAATTTTCTAACACAGTTCAAATGGTTCGTGCCCAGAGTAAGCTGCAGAGCAAATTGAAATTTGCGAGCGTTGAGTCTGGATCTCCAGCCTAGAACTTAGTACTCTTTTCGCAAAACCTTGGCCACAGCAGTTACAATTTAATTATTTACTTTACCCACTACTGTGGTATTACCCTGTAACATTGTGTAACAGCCTTTGCCAAGACTTTTTTGAAAGTATAATTTATCCATTCGCTGGGCTAAATAAAGCAGAAATAAAAAAATAACACATCTCCCATTGTTTGCATTGTATGTATCACTCACTTCTTGAATGCTTGACTGTATTGTATTGGTGGTAGTTATGCCTGTATCTCGCCTTTATATGTGGGCGGGTTGGCACTATAAGAGACAAAAACAAATGAGGAAAAAAATTGCCATCCACAGAATGTGCTGAACATGAGTAATCTGCTTTGACGAAGGTCCTGGTGTGGGTTTTTCATAGAAACAGAATACATGGATCTGTGCGTCAGGACAAAATCCATTCTGAGAGATAGAGCAGCCCCAGAAGAGAAAGGCCTTGTTTCAGGATAAAAAACAACAAGAAGTAGATAAAAGTATAGGGGGAACGAGAGGCAATCTGAGAGAGCAACGGAGAGGGTCGAGGTAATGAAAGCACAGGGAAAAGACAAAGACCAAAACAAATAAAGAATCAAATGACAAAGAAAGTGTTTGTGCGGCGGCATCCCCAGCAACACGTGTCAGTTTATTTATTTATTTAATATATATATATATATATATATATATATTTATTTATTTAAATTAAACTGTTGACCAGCAGAACATCTTTCTTGCCAATAAAAGATTTGATTATTTATTTATTTAATATATATATATATATATATATATATATATATATATATATATATATTTATTTAATATATATATATATATATATATATATATATATATAAATAGGATATGTCCCCTAGCAAGCTGTACTGTGCATACGACTGTGTACCCAGGTTTGTGTATAGAAGTGTGCGTGTGTGATGTTTCGTCTTTTGTCTCTCCTCACCAGCACCGAATGTTCCCTCTCGGCTTCAAGGACGGTGAAGGGCGGGGTGCAAGAAAGAAAGACAACGAGCGAGAATGTGAGACGGAGTGAGAGAGAGAGAGCACAGGCGGCTTTCAGAACCACTCCTCCAATCCTTTCACTTGGGCTTTCCACCATCTTCCTTTCCTTTCACTCTTAGCTCCTTCACCCTGACTTCCCCAATGCAGGGAGAGAATACACTGCAGCAGCCCATTATGCTGACAGCTATATAATCCGACCACAGTATGGTTAGTTTTGGGGTATATGGTTAGTTTTAAGGTCTCTTCCTTTTAATGTTTCTGGTCTGCCTCTTTGCCTTCTCCCCCTGACCTTGGACATGCACAACACTTTGTTTGACATGCTTCTCTCCTTCTTGTCTCTGTCGCAAAGGTGTCCCCCCCTCTGAGTTTGCTAGTTTTCTCTACTTAATTTCTTCCCTTGACTGTGTCTTCAAGGTGATCATTTAGCTTCACTACATTCAAACTAGCAACTGTGAATTCTTTATATGTATAGGCACTTTTTTTTCTTCCTTTTACACAACTCAGGTCCCCCCATTATCACTGTCTTGTCCACATAATGTTCACACACACACACACACACACACACACACACACACACACACACACACACACACACACACACACACACTCTACATCAATGGATCCACATCCACATCAATGGAAGACATATACAATTAAATTGCATCATTTATGAGGCAGGTTTTCACCTGTCAACCCGATTTCTCAGAGAAAAGCATCTTTGGCTGCACCGCATGTCACAATGTCATGCACGAACAAAGGCACATCGCAACAATGGCTGAAGACTTCCTGATGAGATGTTTGTATGATTCCCTCCCAACGACCCACCCGCCCCCCTGCCGCCAAGGCGCTTCTGTGTCTGCTTCAGTGATTGTGAAGGGCACATGCACACCCTTATGACGTCAATTCAGAACACTAGCAATCAAATGACAGTAACAAATGTCACTGTCGGTCTTAAGATAAAAACAAGATACATTTGTGTTGCCCATTCCAACATCGAGTGGAGTATGTTCAAATGTGAGAAGGCTCATTCTACAGTAACACATACATGCTATGATGAATCAAGGTGGTCCTGAACATGTCTGACGTGGTTAAGACTTTGAGACTCAAACTAAACACTACCACCCTTCAAATAGAGCATTTTATTTTGGAATATAAATTATTAAAAAATTTTAAAACACACAAATGGAAATCAAGTGACGTTATGGAGACGTGGCAGATGTGTTTATTATATTACTAAGGCTGTCAAAATTAACGCGTTAACGCAGGGTGATTAATTTCTGCAATTAACGCATTAATTTTTTTAACACAATTAAGCATGTGCAGAATGATCCGCCCCGTGCATCCCACCGGCTCTGTACTACAGTCACTCCAACGTTGTGGCTGACCCAGGATCAGTAGCTGCGCGCGGCCAAACATAACAGCACGCTAGCCCATGCCGTGTTTTAAACTGCTAACGGCCACGTCTGTGTCGGGGGAATATATATAGTATATAAAATCAACTGCAGCAGGTGACAGTTGATGTCGGGAGCAACAGGAGGAGAAACATTGTCCGCTCTGTTCAGAGCCCGCGAGGACACAAACGTCTGCAGTTTTCAGAGGTGTGTGTGATAAGACATCAACATAACGTCGGCTTCCTGGCTCAAATGAACAGTCCCCTAGGACGTGTTTGCGCGCGCACACACACACACACACACACACACACACACACACACACACACACACACACACACACGGACTGTAATCAAGTTGTATTCAAGAATGCACAACCTCAATACCAAATAAATGCCATTATATAGCCTATATTTGCCCAAAGACAGGCTAGTAAAGAGACAGACCAATTGAATTATGGTGTGGTAGTAGGTATATATTTCAGTTTGATTTAAATGTATTTTCAGTATTAAAACCATCATTTGGATTTACAATTAATAAAAATAATAATTTTAAATGTACATATCCACCTTCTGTCCTTTATCTTTCCGTTCATAAAACAATATAGGCCTACAGAGAAAATTCGAATTTTTCGGGCATATTTCAAATGGTAAAATTAATCGTGATTAATCCACAGAATCCTGTGATTTAGTGATTAAAATGTGTCTGACAACATCTGTGGCAATATCCTTAAGCACTGTGCAGAACAGTTAGCCCCTGTGTTCACTGACATTTTTAACTCCTCCCTTAACCTCTGTAAAGTTCCTACCCTGTGGAAAACATCTACAATTGTACCTGTGCCAAAACTGCCAAGACCCAAAGAGTCCAACGACTTCCGACCAATAGCGCTGACATCCCTGGTCATGAAGTGCCTGGAGCGTCTGGTAAAGAGGTACATTGTATCCCAAACCCACCATCTTATGGACCCCCTGCAATTCGCTTATCAAGCCTCCAGGGGGGTGGATGATGCAATCTCAACATTAATGCACCTTTTGCACACTCACCTTGAGAAACCAAAGACTCATGCTAAGATTTTATTTGTGGATTTTACATCTGCTTTTAACTCCAAGCAACCTAACATTCTTGCAGACATTTTAGCCAGTGAATTCAATCTTAATACAGGTATTATTTATTGGATCATGAACTTTCTTAACAGTAGAGTCCAGCGGGTCAGAGTGGGCTCATTTCTGTCTGATGCGATGACAACATTCACAGGCTCCCCACAAGGATGTGTTTTATCTCCTTTATTATTTATTTTATACACAAATTCCTGCACTAGCACTTTACAAAACAGGCACTTTATTAAATACGCAGATGACACAGCCCTAGTGAGTCTGCTACGGGATGAGGAGGTAGATCATGGGCCAGTTTTAGACTCCTTTCTAGAATGGTGCAATAAGTCACACTTAATTTTAAACACTAAAAAGACCAAAGCAATGTCCATAGATTTTAGAAAGTCTCAACAATCCACTGACACTTTTATCAATGGGGAGACTATTCAGGTTGTTACAAACTACAAATACCTTGGCATTGTACTGGACAACAAGCTTAAATGGGACTCATGGACTGACCTTTTGCACACTAAGACACAGCAAAGGATGTACTTTCTAAAGAAAATGCTTGTTTTTAATGTCAATAACAAAATGCTTCAAATGTTTTATACTGCATTCATTGAAAGTGTTTTAACCTTCTGTATTGTCTGCTGGTTTGGAAATGCCACAGAATCACAGAAAAAGACAATCAGAAAAACAGTTACAACTGCCAGCAAGTTACTTGGGATCACACTACCGAGCATTGAACACATTTACAAAGACAGACTGGTGAAAAAGGCCAATAACATTGTATGTGACTGTACACACCCCCTGGCATCCCATTTTAAACTACTGCTATCTGGTCGTCGTTTCTGCGTACCCCTTATGACCAAGAACAGATCCAAATTCTCTTTTGTACCACAAGCCATAAAAGCCTTAAATCAGTCAAAATAAGCTAGATGTCCAGCTGGCCTGGTCATGTCCAAAGTTGTATAGTGCATTGTAGTGTGTAATGTATGTTCTTCATGTTATGTCTGTCAGTGTCTGATGAATGGACTATCTGTTTGTGTCATTTGTCTGATGTCATGTCATGAAGTGCGACTGTGCCGCAAACCCAACTGCCCCACGGGGACAATAAAGTTTTCTACTACTACTAATCGTTTGACAGCCCTATATATTACATACACATACACCTACCATACCTAGTTGCATGTCTGCAGTTGTGTGAGATTATTTATTATATTATATTATTATTATTTAATAGAGTGTATTGGGGTGATGATAATGACTATTCCTGTCATGGCAGATGTCAAAACAACTCTGGTTGGGTTTTTTTTAAGCTTTGTAAGAGTACATAACATTTTGAAACAAAAATGCCAGTCAATTAAATTTTTTTTATTTATCCTTTATTTAACCCGGTTAGTCTCATTGAGATTAAAATTTATTTTTCAACAGTCATTGGTATTCATTTCAAATGTAGCCTGTGAACCCATTTTAATTAATATAAACAACTGTTTTTCGAAGTAACCACGGGACCAGGAATCTAGTCTCTGATGTTATTAAAATGTGCAACCTGGATCCCCCCTATTACCAATAACTGAGAAACATATTACAAGCGCTTTCACACTTAGATGAGACAATTCCAAATAAGTTCTCAGTAGAGCTGTACAGTGCATCGGTGTGGCCTCACAGGTTTGTGACAGGATAATCGTCTTTCCTACTCCTAGCTTTAGAGGATAATACTCATTATGATGAACTGTTTTGCCCCAGGACAGATGAATAAATGTTTTTATGTAACAGAATTCTGTGGTATTCTCCTATAAGTGAAGCTGCTCAAGCTTCAGTTTGCTATTTATCTTCATTGGGTTCGCTCAGCCTCTCCCCTGGGCCCTCTGTGGCTGCTGACAGGTTATACAGTAAATCGTGACTGTGGTTTTAAATCCTTGCAATGGCCCCTGCAGCAAACAACGGAGGTAAACAAGCAGACTGCAGTGTTTCCAGAATGTATATCAGCTTCCCCCAAAAGCCTGTGTGATGAAACCATAATGCGGCTATAACACGGCAACAGCTTTCAGATTGTATCAAAGGCAATTCTAAACAACAGGCATCTTCTGCAGGGCAGCAAAATCAACAATGGCAATCCCCCACAGAACCAAGCCTAAAATTTCTGCAACGTAATGCAGAAATACATCCACAAAGCCAGTTGAGTGGGTGGGATAAAACTGTATGAGGAGAAGATACCAGCAGTTCCTGAAGGGATTGTTTTGACAACTCTTCCTTGGGGATTTGTTTAACTTAATATCAACAGAATTATAGATTCTTTAATCAACAAATGTACATGCTTTGGTTAAAAATCCACACTGGTGACCCAGGTATCTCTCTACTGTAATTTTCTATGGTCCATTTTTTGTTACTGAAATATTCTTCATGTCACATGCTATGGGCATTTTGAACAAAATACATTCGTAAATGTGTGATTTTCTAATTTATGGCCGTACTGACAACTAGGCTATTTTTAATGCATAGAGAGGCACAACACCAAACTAAAAAGTTTAGTTATTGATCAGAGGTTGATATGTTTGCACTTTCTGTACAAGATGAGCATAATGTGGCTTGTTGTTTAATCATTGTAGTGTTAGAAATACAATTCTACCGTGTTCTTTTAACCAGAGTTGAAGAAGGAAAAACAAGTAGAAGATTTATTTCAAAGCTTAAAGATTTATTATCTAAATTGAGTGAGCAGAAAACATGTAGGCCTACATGGAGCTTACTGGATTCTCAAAAAGCGTCCCCAGTAAGACTGAAGACAAAATGGTGGGACATAGTGTTATATGGAAACAAATACATTATTTCTGATTGGTTGACTATGTGTTAGAGGCTGGCCGATGACGTCTTCTTCTTGCTGGTCTTCATAAGATACATTTCATGTTTTACTAAGAGAGTGCTCATAAGAGAGGTGAAGGGAGGGTGGGGGTCGTTGCTAGGCCGGTTGTCATGTGCAGGCACATCCCACACAAATAGTTCTCCGCTGACCTTGGGCAAAGTATTCTACTGAAATGGCCTGCCTCAGTGTTGTTAGGTGCACTTACAAATGGTGAATGAATGTGAAGTTAATAAACCTACAAAAGTGTATAAGTTTAAAAAGCACAAGAGTACAAAATTAAGATTTATTCTCACAGTAGTGCTGTTAGATGTGCAGCACCTCTCACTGTTGAATTGTTTCACACCTCATTAGAAGTGAGTCAGCTTCAGAGGCACTGTCCTCTATGGGTCAGTCAGCACTGCCGACTTGCAGTGAAAGAGAATATTCCTTGTTTTACCCAGTTAAGTGTTACATTATGTTATTTATCCGTTCGGTGTGTTACATCACATTTTCGTATCTTTGTGCCTTGTGTATAATTCTCCAGACATACAGAATGGCTGTTCCAGTTCTCAGTGGAGATATCAGGACCATGGACAGCTCCAACTCGCCAACTTCTTCACCTCACAGCTGCTGTCAAAAGCCAGTGGTGGTCGCGTTCAGCTCAAAGTATCAGCCTTCCAAACAGCCCAAGGAAACATGGATGCCAGTGGTGGGTGATCCGCCTACCTGATGCTCTGTTCAACTTCTTCTTTTTCTGTTTTGTTCCCCTGCAGATACCAAGAATGACACACTGTTGGGTCTCTTCTCTCTCTCTTACTTTTTCTCTCTCTCTCTCTCTCTCTCTCTCGTCTGCCCCTTGGCTTCTCCACCACAGAGAAATCCCCATATACCTTGTGTTCCTTTTCTCTACTGTTGTTTGATTCTGTGTCTGTTATAAAGACTTGAGTGACAAGGCCTTGGCCTTTTACAGTACTGCTCTGACACCAATCCCATGGCATGCGGAGGGCCAGATAAGCACGCCGTTAGTTTTTCTCTGTGATGTACAGCCTACTCATTTGGAGCTGAGGCACAGGTTCCTCCTGGGATTCAGTTCCTCAGAAATATATTTTTGGCTGTAGCCTTTGAAGAATGCATTCGCTGAATCGGGATGTAGCTCTGGTGAACTTGTCAATATTCAGCTAAGGAACAATAATGATTTGTGTCAGTTTATTAGATCGTAGGCCTGTTGCTGTTAGTTACCTAAATGTTGTTTGGTTAAGCCTACTGCAAACAAACAGAAAAACTTGAATGTACTTTACAGCTTCTATGCGTGCAAATCTTAGTAATGCATATAGCCTCAAAATTTGACCGTTCTTAAGAGAGCTGTGCAGCAGAAATCTAATGAAGCTAGCAATCGACAAACACTCATCCGCATAGCATTCTTATTTAAAAAGGAGGCACCATGCATATTAATTTCCTCCCAAGAGTGACAAACTCACAACCTCTGGACTAATAATAAAAACAGCCACACAGGTAGCTTGAGCACATGGACAGCATGTAGACAGAGGGAGGAACCATGCACAGACTCCCAAAGACACACTGGCATATAATCCACATAACACATGCTGCTTATTCACCTTATTTTGGAACGTAACCATGGAAGACGCCATTGTTGTTGATCCTGTCATCGAACTTCCGGTTAGCTTGATCTTAGTATAGCATACCTGCGGAGCCCCGTTGTTTGTTCCGTCCACTTTATGTATAAATGAACCAACTGAATAGCATCCCTACCCGGAGAAGTGACTTGGCTATGAAGCTACGTTGAAGAAACCACTCCGGGTGCTATCCAGGTATGTCAAACTATCAACAGCCTCCTCTGTTTACTGGTTTGATTAAAAAGTTTGTGAACAATTTGTAACCTACTAACAACAAAAACTATGGCGGAACGAAAATGATGTATCATGTAACGTGTGTTACCTAATTAATTCTGCATTCAATTCTATGTAAACATACATATTTTACTTATTTAACAGTTAAACCAGATAATAATATAGGCTACCTACTAATGTAGATTGGGCCGAATAGGCCTATGATGACCACAATCAGGCTGAGTAGCCTACAGATCAGATATTTGCAATCATTGTGGATTATGGAAATAGTAAATGCACATGTTATCTAAGATTTGTTTACAGTGGGGAAATTATTATTTTGTTTGTAGGCTGCATTAATGAAATACAATTTTCTATTTTACTAGGTGACAATGCAACACCCAGCACCGAGCCATGGATGTGGATGTGCCAAACTCACTGAGATGCTGTGACCCAGTGGGAGGAGGACTGGACCCTTTGTGACCATAGTTACAGTTCATGTCTCCCCCAAGAAATGTACAGTTAAATGTCAATTGGTTTACTTATTACAAGACATATGCAAAATGTACAGTAACATTTTAAATTTGTACTTATTACAAAAGACATGCAAAATGTACAGTAAAGTGCCACAAAGTTTATTAAAAACACATACTTATTTCAACAGCATTCAACAAATAAATATTTTGTTTTAATTCCTCAAATGTATTATATTAATTAAGCAATTTTGGAAGCAGCTTTTGTGAAAACAAACAATTGTTAACATACTACCGGAAACTTTTTCTTCTTTGAAATACATTTTAACTACATTAACAGAATGTTTAACATTAGGGCAAGATGGGAGAAATGAACAGCTGGTTTAGATCTAGTTTTTACAAAGCTGCTTGTATTTCATATAGTGACAACCTGCCTGCCTGAATTTCATTTGCAATACGAGGCAGCATATATTTAAAATAGAAAGCCTTTAGACTTGGCACAATTTCTGTACAGAAATTTGCATCATTAGCTACACCCAGCAATATTGCTGCTGGGATGGGGTTACACCAACTGGAAATTGAAAATATGTCTTGTTGGTAAACTCTCCTCCCGTCATGTTAAGACGCCACTGCTCTGCTTCTTTCAGTTTAATTGTTTTTCTAAGTATTGATAACACTCTCCTTATACTTTGTGAAAACCAGCTGAGGCCAGACACTCTGTTCCTCACGTAAGGCAACCGATTACAGTACCCGCTGAACTGTAATTGGTGTCCTTACGTGAGGGACAGAGCGTCTGGCCAATTGCGATTAAAAAAAAATCTAAAATCCACACAGCAACTTCTTTACACATTTTAATGTACAACATTTTGCACAATCACCTGAAAGAAGAGTGACTGTCGTAACAACAAACACGGACCAGTGGGTTTTCCCAGGAAATGTGTCCCTGCCCTTATTGGCAGTGAGTAAAGGGAGAACTGCCTCATGGGAGGATCTCGCTGTCTCTCAATCCACAGCTGAGTTCAAAGCTTTTCTTAGACTGAAAGTAAGTTTTACTTTGTTAGCCTCAGAAATGTAGTGGTCTCAAAAGTAAAATGTATGTCTTAGAAAAATAGTGAAGTGAAAGTCATAAGTTTCCAAAAAAGCAGATACTCAAGTATAGTACAGACATTCAAAAAGTTGGAACTCAATAATTTAACTTATTTACTGTCCACCACTTCATGTAATAGTCATGCGGCCCATGTGATTGTGATTTGAATGCCCCCCATGTTCACATCTGAGATCTTATTACTGAAGTGGTCTTCCTGAGACGTCAGAGGATTTCTCCAAGGCTGGACACTTGGAACAGTACTCAGTGTTCATCACTCCATCAGGGCTTCCCGACAGCCATGGCTCCTCTGCTGACCACTGTGCAAAAAGAAGAAAGAAAAAATATATTTTTGTCAAGCAGCAATCGAGTGGTTGAATCAATATACATGTAGGCCTACAGCAGTTCTAAACATTTCTGATTAATGATGGCAGACATCTGAATATTATAATAAACAACTTACTTTGAATCAAAGTGTTATTATTAGACTTGTACTTTCTGTGACATAGAAATAGACTGAATATCACAGATTATCCTGAATAAGTCTCAGAACTGATATTAAAATGTGTTGATTATGTAAGATTTAGTCAATCTTGTTTCATTCCAAATAATTTTGTGGAAAAGAGTTGCATTAAACTGTGTAAATGTAAAACACGACTCCATGCACAGAGATGGCAGTACATCTCATTTAATAGTTGCTTGCACAGTGTTCCACTTAAACGGAGCGAGCAACTACTAAACATGGTGTATTGCCAATGCCATAATGTCTTTGTGTATGGAGTCATTTCAAATGGGATATATTTTGTTTTTATGTAGAGAAGATGTACACACCTCAAATCCATTTATGTACATACTTTCTTCTTCTGCCGATTCTCATTCTCGTTGTGCTGTGATACACGAAAAAGCATGTTAGCAAGTTAAATTTGATTAGGTTTAAATAGAAATGGTATTGATTGTATAAGTAATCGCAAAGTTTTAGTGTTGTCAGAGGCTATTTTAACTAAAGTAGCTGCAAACATTTATTATGCTACTTCACATGAGTCGATATTTTTCATGTTATTTCTATTTTCTGGTTAGACAAAACATAGAAAACTGATCATTTGAACTTAATTTAATCACATAATTGTATATTGGGAAAGATTATCAGATGATATAATTTGAGATTACACTTTAGAATAGAGAAATATGCCCTTGTATGATTGACAATCATTGTAGGTTTAAAACAAAAAAACATCATATTGTCTTACCTTCCTCAATTGATCTGCTTTACTTGGAGTAGCCTAGTACAGCCCGCTTTACCCCTCTGAAGGTACTGACTCAGTGCTCTTGACATTTTTCACCATGGCTCCATCTTCTCCAAGGGACAGCTAAATATGACCATAGTAATCTAGCCACTTTCTCATGTCATCCTCGTTGCGGGCGTCTGACTGCCGCATCGTAATAAGAGGATGCGACCACGGTGTGTGTAGATGTTAGCGATGTAAGCTAGTTTATCGAAAACAAACTACTAAATTACAAATGGCTTAGTACTTAACTTACTAAACGTACTACTTTTACGTTTAGAACCTTTCTGTAAACAAATATTTCTTCCCTACGATTCAATTGTGCTTCATTGTTTGCCGCTGTTTACATTCTTTCGCGGCTCTGCAGCGCTGAACCGGAAGTCGCATGATAAACTCGCTAGAATCGGAAGTGGAAAACGGGGCGTTCCAAAATAAGGTGAATACTGAGCATGAGGAACAAAGACCTCAAAACTCCACGGAAACCATAGCAACCACTGATTAAAGAATATGTGTGCTTAATTGAGCAGCTGTTTTCCCACAATTCACTACACTGTCAAATATTGAACATGATAAGCCAGATCAAATAGTGTGCCCAGCCAGTCCGAAAATATTGTAAAAGCAAATTTGTTTTTGTCTTTCCCCTTTTTACAGGTCTAGGGAAGGACATATTTGTCTCACTGTCCTCCAAGCCAAGCTGTTGCTGAGCGAAATTAGTTAAATTTACGATCAGATGTGGAGTCCAGATTGATTCACACCCTCTCAAGTGAAAGCTTGTATATTTATATATGAATTATCTGTGACACACAGCATGGATGATATAAATCAATTTGAATGCAGCGGTACAAACAAAGCTAAGCACAGGTGGCAGGGGAAAAGGGCTTTGGAAATTAATTCAGCGATTTAACCATTTTGGATAACATCCAGCAATGGTAGGAGTTCCCCGTATATATACAATTTATACAATACGCTCGCAACACAAGAGCTGTAGTAACGACAGTAGTAAAATAAAGTGGCTAAACTTAAAGTCCTCTGGCTAAACATCAATGGTTATCTTGTTAAAACGTTGAGTAAGACCCCTGTTTAATTTGAAAAAGGGTTGTAACTGAGTTTACATGTATTTAGCCAACAAAGCCCGGCTTCACTGTCTATCTCTGGACATAGGCTACTGCTGTCAGTCACTGCCTCACGTAACTTCAGGCTTTAGCCCATAATACACATGTTTGCCAGTCATATTGTCCGTGAAATGTGTTATTGATTTTGGGGGAAATGCTTTGTTAGCTCGGTGGAGCTGTTGTCAAACATATTGGCCGATTGCATTTACTGTTTGTACAGCGTGCGCAATGTTTTTTGACTTTGTATCTTGCTAACAGTAGCTCTGTGGCTAACAGCTGCCGCAGTCTCCCTTTGCTCGTATCCTTGGTCCGACTTGGTGTCCAACCAACTGCCGCCCAGACTCCCTTGATAACTGAGACAGGAAATTTCTGGAGAAAGGCTGACTGTACCACACTTTTAAAATGCTCTGGTTCTCATATTCTTCACATTAGACACAATGTTCACACTGTGTCTTCATCAGATTCTTCTGGTTCTAACAATACAATATTTTGACAGTTAGACTCACGGTCTTTTAGTTAGAGGCAGTGGTTTGAGGTGAAGTTTCGGATGAAATGACCTCTCTGAGGCCTCTAAAAGGTGGGATTTCTGCCTGATCAAAGACCCTCAATAAGACATACACTCAGCTGGGTGACTCACTCTGCCCATTAAAGGGCAATTTTTTTTCTTCTTTTTTCCGCTTTATTAGACAGTTTGGAGAGACAAAGTTGAAATGGGGTAAACACTCTGCTCTTTGAAGGCCTATTTCACACATGAAAAAATGTTTCATGTCTTTCAATAATACTTTTATCTAGAAATGTTTAAATATTCCACATTGTTTCAATTAGAGTTCAACAATTCACTACCGTTCATACTTTAGACTATTTCTTACTTTTCCACATCTTCATACTCCTTTAGCTGATTCATATACATTCTCTCTCTAGGTCGTCCTCAGACGAGCCCTCCATCAAGCCATCAATGTACTTTAGCTTCAAGTCTATTCACTTACTATTTCACAGTTTTAAGTTTTTTATCCATGTCTTTCAATGTATTCATAATTTCAGAAATAAATATTATTCAAACCTCAATATATTCAACTTTTCAACTCCTTTTATACAATTATGACCTTCATAAACTTTTTCAAATCTTCATACTCAGCTATCCAGTTTAGCGTAAGCTGTTTCAGCATTCACACGCATTTTCAGCAGGAAATGCATTTTCTAGTTAGATTTAGATATTTGTCATTTCTGATGCCAGTGCAATATTCCGGAACATTACTTATGTATATAAAATGCAGGTTGTAATTACTTGTGTATCTTCTTTTCTTTTTAAGTATTATTATTTACTTGTGTTTTGTTTTATATGTGAATATTTGTATTTGTCTATGTGTTGAAAAATGTGAAAAGTCAATAAATATACTTCTCAAAAAAAAAGGGCTCTGAATGACACTTTGAATCCTTGTTTTTCCGATTGCAGTATAGCTTGAAGAAGGACATGGTTCATACTGTGATTTATTTTTTGTTGGTCTATTCTGTACACAGGCTATCTGTTGCATTTCTGTCTGAAAGCAATCCCTCCCCTGTTGTTCTCTTTGAGGCTTGTTCCACTTCTTTTGTGTTAAAGCTCCCATATTATACACTTTTCGGTACTATTATACACCATATTATATGGTCTTAGTGGTCACTAATACGTTTTTCTTTAATTGTTTGCTGAAAAAAACTTTCAGATAATTTATTGTACTATGCTGAAGTTCAGCTAATCTCACAATGGCCTATTTTTTAAAAAGAGCTGCAGCTCCCCTCGTAAATATACAATCTTTGCGCTGCCCCCGCCCCCTGTCCGGAAGCGAAGCCAGATACGCCTCGCCCTCTGTCTGTCAGGGCCGTGGACCAATAAGAAATAGGGGTGTGGGCTGCACAGTGGAAGCTTCTGGCTTTCCAGTTTGTGAGGTCAGAAAAGGGGAAACTTCTGACTGGAGTATATTGGGTGGGGGAGGGGTGGTGGTTTCAGAAAGGGGGATTGTGAGAAAAGGAGAGTGTTATTTTTAAAAATATTTTGGCAGTCTCTAGGCACACTGTGGACCCATGGATATGTTAGAACACATTTAAAAAGTGCATTTAGCATAATATGTGACCTTTAAAAGGTTTTTTGAGAAATTTTTCCTTTATCTCAATCAATGGTATAAGGACAAAGGGCGTTGTCTGCTTCACAGATTGTTAAACTCCCTGGGGTAAATTGTTATTGTGATGCTGAAAATAAATAAAGTTCAATTAAATTGATTTCATATTTGACTATTTAGCCCCTTTTACACAGCCAGTGAAAGCCGGGAATATGCCGGAATTTCGGCCCTCCGCCCTGCTGTATAAATGCAACCGTTGCGGAAACGGGGAAGAAAGGTGCGAGAGATTGTTCCAGGAATTTTACTACCTCGGGGGGTAGTAAGATTGCCGACACAATCAGTTCAGCCTCTCTGTATAAATGCGGCCAGCTTGTTGTTGCGGAACAGAGGGGCGTTTGACGTTCCATAGCCTATGTTCTAAACATGCGACCATGTTAGCAGTTGAAGGACGTGTGTTTAACATTAACCACGGCGGCCTGATGTCCCGTAAAAATCACCAAATAAAAGGAACGGCGTATAATCTAGCTGGTCATATAAGGTCCGCTGCTCAATCCAAACCCCTAAGCTTCATTTTGCAGAGTTTATGAGTCTATTTCTGCCCAGGGGAAGTTGTACAATGGGAAAGCTAAGCTAGGCTAAGCTAGGCCGCCGCTATTATTATCCTAAGTCTGAGCGTATATCCACACTTTATTTCTGTCTACAGTAACTTGACTTCACACACTGTCTGTATGTGTATGTCTCACAAACACACAGACACACAGGTGACGCAGTGAGCGGAGTCAGTGGCTTTGACAGTTTGGTTAACAGTCCCACTGATGTTGGACTCAGCACGTAGCGAGATCAACAGGCACATCACGGGGACAGTAAAATACTGTCCTCTTAGTGCAAGCTCCAGCACTTCTGCTCTCAATTCACCGGCCAGTGTTGTAAAGCAGCTGACCGGCGCTAAATGTTTACGTCACACCTGACGCTGTTTAAAAGCACCTCTTTCATTCCGGAACGCTGTGTAAAAGGGGCAACTGATGCGCCAGCAGGCCGGCGTTGCTTGGTGCTGTGTAAATAACACAGAAGCAAGCAAAGCCGGCATATTGGAGTGATTTTGTTCCATCAATATGCCACAATATCTGTGTAAAAGGGACTTTTGTTTCCTGATGAGGAGACCCTAGCAGAAAGACAACGGCCGCGTTTCCCAGATGCGATCGTTCTTTGGGGCCAAAGAAGGGTCGAAAGAAGGGTTCGCCAAAGAAAGAAGGGTTCGCCAAAGAAGGAGCGTTAAGATACGGGTGTTTCCCAGATGGCTTCTTAAGTCCCTTCTTTGGAGAGCCGTAAGATGAAGCGAAAGAAGCATCGAAAGAAGTACTTTGGTGGGAGCTGTCCACCGCGGTCGTGCTGAAACTGAATAAATCGATGCCAGGCGAATCGATCACCCACCTCTTTATCAGCGCATAAGTCACACACAGCGCCCCGTGGTCTCCCCCACACAGGTGGAATTAGGCTACGCATGTATCGTGTGTGTGTGGGGGTGTGTGGGTGCGGAGGGGGGGGGGGGGGGGGCAACAAGTGTATCCAAGTAGTAATCAAGCCCATTAGCGCATATATACCCCGTGGATAGGCACACACATGTGAGAGTGGAATAAAGCGGCAGAAAAAGAAACAAGCGGGCACCGTCGTTTACCGCGGAGGAGATGGGCGTTAGTGGACGAGGTCTGGCAGCACCGGGCAGTTTTATTCGGGGGAACAAGGGGCAAAAAGAACATCACGGTGAAGAACCGTGTTAGGCAGGCCATAGCCGAAAATATGTCCCCCTCCATCCCATGTGGCCTGCGTGACTGGCGTGCTGTGAGGAAGAAGTGGCAGGAGTTCCAGAACCAAACAAAAAGGAAGAGTGCGAAGGTTTCACTAATCAATCTCCCTTCGTTGCAGGTGATGCAGACGCCCAGTAAAGACAGCGCAGAGTAACCCCTCCCCCATATGGTTTCAATAAACTACTTTGGTTTCCTTTTCAACCATGTATTGTGTGTATCATTTTGCATTGAAATGAGAGTGTCAAACCTATAGCAACAAAAAGTCCCAGGCAATTTGTAATTTATCTAAGCGTAGGTTAATGACGTGTGCGTATAGTGTGCCCTTTCAACAGCATTCCAGTGCCAGACTTTGAGGTAAAGCACTCGGACACTGCAGCAATACTCATAGTGTGCAGGACGTTACATGTAGCCTATCTGCTGGTTCTGTTTATTTATTTCAGCCTTCAGGCCTGAGAGTATATGGGTGATGTGGTGGTTGTGGGTTTATGGTTTAGTGATCAGTGCTTGGTGACTGGTGGTAAAGGGGTAGGGGCTGGGGGTTGTTGGACCTCAGAAGAGGTTGATATGTTCTTAAAAACGCAGCGCAGCCAGAAGCTGCATCTCCGGGGGGCTGAAGGAAAAATTGCATGTGTGTGGAGACACCAGAGTGATCAGCCGTTGGATCTCCGCACGGCCGGGGCAGTCGGTACTTTGCCTGAACGGCCCGGTCTGATAGCACGTCCAGTGGGGAGAAGTGCCGACGCACGTATGCATTTATGTAAACCGTCTGGCTTCGCGCACGGCGAGGCTGTTGTAATGCAGCCATGGTTTCTCACACGCGCGGACTTTGGCAACGCCTCTATAGCAGGTGGAGCCGCTCTGGATGAGGTTCAGCTGAGTTCAATTAAATCTGTTTCCTTGATATCTGTCAAATGCCACAGGGTTGTGGATGTTTTTTTATGTGTAGTACTATAAACTCACATGTGTGTGGAAAACGTAAACGTGTAATTCATTAAAACATTTTTTTCTCTACTATTAGTTTATGTTTATTGCGCCAGGTCCGCATTGAACATTGTTTTATTATTTCGAAAAGTGGAGGAAATAAATTTCCCTGACGCAGCATGATCACTGACGATTTGGTCGCTAAGAAGGGTTGAAAGAGTGGGTCAGCGCCGTCGTACAGTTCCATCTTAGTGAAAGTACTACTTTCGCTAAGAAGGAATCTGGGAAACGCATTCTTCTTTCACAGCGTTCTTAAGAGCGCTCCAAAGTAGTACTTAGCCCAAAGAGGCTCTTTGGGATTCTGGGAAACGCGGCCAACATAAGTAACTGTGCCCAGACAACACACTTGTGACCCCAGTATGATGATGTGGGAAGGAAAGTGCTATAAAACACACATGAAAAATGGCTCAAAGGACAGGTAGATGGGGTGTTCTTCGTAGAGATAAAATCATGGTAGAATCAGGGATACATTTCAGTGGGGTGACCGAACGTGCTGTAGTTCTGAGATGAGTTTTCATCCTCCACCCAACGATGGTGAGCTGCTGCACTGACTACAGAGAGGGAATAATTGAATTATTCAGTCAGAATTGGTGGAAAATGTTGCTCCGGGTAAGTTAGAAAGAGCCTGCAGAATAGTTTCAGTCCGTAAAGTGCTGAAACGTCATAAATGAAAAGAAAACAAAGATAAAAGGTACAATTTAATTCCCCACAAGCTATACACCGGCACAAAATAAATACAGAGCGTTTAGAGCAGCACATTGGAATGTAAATATTAACATATATTTTGTCAGCCGTGTGTTTTCACAGGAAAATGCCAAATGCAACAGTATTTCACACAACACAGCAAAATCAGAGAGATTCTTTGAAGCGACTTAAAAGGTTTCAGTCTGGCAAGAAAAACAATAATTAAAATGTTGAATAAACACATTTTCAATGAGAAGGCTACCTTTTATAACACGGTGAAGTCTGACATTTGTTATAGGAAAGAAAAGAAAGAAAGATGTTTGGCTTGGGCGCTAATTAGGTGTTCACCACGGTACTATTTTGTGTGTTTGTGTGTGTGTGCACGCGTGTGCGTGTAAGGTACTTTTTTGGTTGATTTAATTTATTTGTCAGACTGGTGGCAGTAGAAATAATAACCTGTTGCCCAGTTGGTCTCCCACCCCTTTCCTACTGCTCACAGAGCCCTAGTAATATACCTTTAACAAATGTTGACAGAGCAACCACAGAATGACATTCTAACATAAACACTGCGGATTATGAACTATGCAAGCAATGCATACACATGGTGCACAAAAGGGCTGAGGTTTGAGAAATCAGTTAGCATGATGTGATACTAATTTCGCCCCACTGGTGAATTCACTGTTTTGCTAAGGTTGAAACAATTGAAAGCAAGGCTATTCCTTATTGCAAATGATCACAAAGTAGAATGTTAAAGGGAAACTAATGAAGGTCAACAAAAATATTTTTTCTCAACAGAAACACGATTTGGCAAAACTGTGAGGTATGAAGATAAAAAACTCATCGGCACGGTTTCTAATCTCCTGTATTTACTAATACTGATGACATCTGTGAGAAAATGCTTTAACTGCAATGGTAAAAATAAAATATGTTTCCTACATTACATTGATATCATAGCAAAAGTTGGAATACGCAACTAATAAAATGTTTCAATAGACTAGGCCATGAACAAGACACACAATGTCAAACAATATTGGACTCTCAATATGCTGCACAAGATAAAAAATAAAAGGCCAAACAGAAGCAATGTACTAGTTGCCATGGCTCACAGGGGATTCCTGGAGGTGGTACATTAACATGGGATCATCCCTATGTTCCCCGGGTTCTATGCTCCCCGCTTTGTATATGACAGGAGAACATTAACATTACCGGCCTAAGATTAAGAAACAGTGGGTATCCATTTTTACAGAAACTACTGTTTATCTCAGAAGGAGTAACACGACCTTGTTCTTGCTATTTATGCATCCGAAACCACAGCAGGAATGGTTGGCGATTCCATTTTGACTTGGGAGATTAAGGACCACTTTTTATGGTTGCATATTCTAATCAGTGCAGTTACCACAGCGATGTTCCGTCTTAAAAAGAACTAGCATCAGCAGGCTGTCGACGCTGGGGTTAAGCCCAAATTTAACTCGATAACCTATTATTCCTGCATCATGAGACTCCTGATGATTTTACATTCTTTCCATCTTTACGCTAAGGTCTTACTGTAAAAAGAAGAACAATGCAAAAGACCACACAATGCCAATAGATGTGAATTAACAATTGTTTTTGGTAATGTAACCGGTTGGTACAGTTAATATCTTTATGAATATAACACTTTCAGTTGCAGTACTTGGGAATGGGATTGCGGGTGGTTTGCAACGGGTAGTGTGGCCGTTTGGTCACAGGGTGGCAGTATTGAGTCTTACTATATATTGCTGCGCCCAATGTATCCTGGCCCCTTCTTCCGTTGTTTACCTCTGGACAGCGTTGGTCTTTTCCGTGAAGACGAGGTATCTCCATTGTTTGCGTTTATAGAGTGGCTTATGGACATATGCTGCCGGTTGTTGCTGTATGGAACAGTTTTATAGCGATACCAGTGAGTATTTGTGTTGGATGGCCGTGTTTGTTTAGGATGTCTGGGGATTTTCGGCGCCAGTCGCCAAACGTGGGCGTTCGCTTGCAATGAGATGTATGGCACCACGCGGTGTGTTTGTGAATCGCAGTGTCGTTTAACAGTGTCTATCTTTTAGAGATAACGACTCGGGGGAAATAAGTCCGCTGGAAACTTCGGGAAGGGCTTGTCTTAGTTCAAGTTGCTGAAATGTAAGTGTTATAAGCTAATATGTATTATGAGTCATTTACTGTTTACATTATTAAATGACCTGTTAATGTTTATAGTGGCGAAATGTGTGTGTAACGTGATGATTTGTATTTTCTGTTTAGTCATGCCACTGCCGTATTTTATAGGCTAGTATTTTATAGGCTAGTATTTTATAGGATAGGATTTTATAAGCTAGTCTTTAGCTGTATTTTTCTATTGAAGCATTTTTCTATATTAGTATTTACTTTATTCATTTCTTTTATGATTCGGTCTCTTAGTGTTAAAGGTCACATATTATGCTAAATGCACTTTTTAAATGTGTTCTAACATATCTATGGGTCCACGGTGTGCCTAGAGACTGCCAAAATATAAAAAAAATAACAATCTCTCCTGTTCTCACTCTCCCCCTTTCTGAAACCCCCACCCCTCCCCCCCAATATACTCCAGTCAGAATTTTCCCCTTTTCTGACCTCACAAACTGGAAAGCCAGAAGCTTCCACTGTGCAGCCCACACCCCTATTTCTTATTGGTCCACGGCCCTGACAGACAAAGGGCGAGGCGTATCTGGCTTCGCTTCCGGACAGGGGGCGGGGGCAGCTCAAAGATTGTATATTTACGAGGGGAGCTGCAGCTCTTTTAAAAAAATAGGCCATTGTGAGATTAGCTGAACATCAGCATAGTACAATAAATGATCTGAAAGTTTTTTTCAGCAAACAATTAAAGAAAAACGTATTAGGGACCACTAAGACCATATAATATGGTGTATAATAGAACCGAAAAGTGTATAATATGGGAGCTTTAAATTGTAGTGCAACTGTTGAGCACTGAAGGATAAGGAAAGTCTTTTAAATTGATTATTACACTCTGTCACAATAATTGAAATGTGTTCTATAATAAATTAATGCTACAAAAACCCCGAATTCATTGTGTCCTGTGTGGCAACCAATTCCACGGGCTACAGTAATATTTTCAACAATCAACATTAGGGCTAAATCTTATCACAAAAAAAGTATTGTATTTTGTAGCATTCTAAAACTCTATTACAGTCAACAGCTACAACATAAGTAACTGTGATCAACATCACCCATTGTCAACTTATTTTAAATACTTTTTTATTCTATTTGTGTACCTGCCTTGCTTTTATATTGTATATGTTTTTGAATGTATGGCGACCTTGAGAGCCATGAAAGGCGCCTCCAAATAACATTTATTTTTATAATTATTATTATTACATGTTAAGGATGTGTCCACTACACACACTCAGTTGTAAGAATGACGACCATGTTCTACTTTTCATGGTGTGAGGCACAAAGCCGAGGTACTGTGATGATTTTAGCTAAATGCTAATAATGTAAGCATGTTAGCACTCACACTCACATGCTTAGGATAAGCAGATAGTATTTACCAGTCCAGCCACTGTATACTGGTGCTTAAAGGAACCGCCAGAGGATCACCAAAGCCAATTATCTTCTGGATACAGTATTTGTACAGCATTTCAATTGCAAATCTCACCAATAGTTGTTGAGCTATTTCCGTCCAGACCAACTAACCGAAAATCCACAGACTAAATGCTATCCTTGGAGCTATACCGCTAGCTTGGCTGAAAAACAAAGGCTTTTATACTAATATGCCATTTAAGCTATAATCCTGTTCCCACATCATCCTATCAATCACCTCGTTTTCCTTTCACTCTACCAGGGACACAACATTGTAATTAAGAAGAAAGAACATGAGAAAAGAAAAGATAGAAATTTTTTGGATATGATAAAATAAATATGATTACAAAAAAAAATCCTCTATTATTTCTTGGAATGGAGCCTCAGTATTTCTCCTTAGGGATTCAACAGGGACAGCCGTTTTTCAGTTCTCTTCACTGATGCTGATAACAGGCATGTTCCATCAACATCGACTTCCCTTTTCCCTGCTGATGAAGTCAGTGGGCAGTTAATGAAAAGATTCTCCTTTGGGATTATCATATTGAACACTTATTTAACGCTCAGCTTCGAGGGTAACAGTTTTTTTCCCCCTAGTGACAAAATTTTTATTTTTAGTTTGATGAATCTGACATCGCATTTTATCTCACTATGTTATCTTCTACTTTATTGCCCCTATCTTTGCATTCTGATTGGTTTCACAATTCACATGCCTGAAAGTGAACCCTACACAAGCAAATACTGTATGCTCTGCGACCCTCAGTATGTGTTTATTTTGTTTGGGTTTATTGTTTGTTTGTTCTTCTATCAGTCGGCAGAGTGATTGGTGGTTAGTGTGGAGAATGCGGGGAAGGTGGTAAGAAGTGCATCAGTCTGGGCGCAGATCAGCAAACCTATCCGTTTCGACGTGTCACTAGATCATATTCCTAAAGTGTTGTCACTGTACCTCGTATAATGTGATAAATAACAACAAAGCTTCTAGAAATGAGAGGAGAACAAGAGGCAGACGGAATGACAAAATGACGAATATTTTTCTATTATAAGTCATCCCCCCCACCCTCCTAGCAATCGCAGGAAGACTCTCGTTTGATCTAAAAATAAGATGTCTTTGATCGTGATTTCTCCAGTTAGGAGTTCACAATAACAACTATGCTGAATCCTGAAGAGGTTAGAGTTGTGTTTATGTGTCTTTACCAAGTCGTGGGTCTTGCATCAATTGAAGGTATGCAGAAATCTCACTCACTCTACTGGGACTTGTTCATATACCGTCTCTCTGAGCGGAGTGGGAAATTATTTTTTTCCACGTGTGTGCAACAAACTGGGAAATAAATCAATCTTGATAAATTGTGGAGTATGTTTCACCATGTTTAATTGCTCCGCCTGAGCAAAATCCCCCTGTGTTCTCCAGACCTTCAGCCAGATTAACCCTTTACCACATAGCAGTCCATGTCTTCACGCTTCACACTCAACAGTCATTATGATTTAATGTATGCAGCGCAAACATTTATCAATTAGGGAATTGATTAGGGACTGTCTCTACGGCTTAGTCACAGTCAAGGTACAGGCAAGATCCTCTCCTTTATTGCTAAACATAAACTGTCTTCATCAAACCAAATAATAACATACATGTACCAATACTATTCTCCCCTATGACCAAAGGAAAATACGGATAAACATTTTCCCTAAATTGTTTACCTCTTGGTGAATCTCAAAATTAGGTGGCAAGACTTGGTTTATATAGAGTATTTTATATATCCATTAGATTATTAGATATGTGTTTCTCAATGGCTTGCCCACATCTTATACAAAAAGGGTCACTCATATTAAAGTTCCCATACAGAAGTATTACTCAACTGCAGTTCCACTTAGGAGAGTTTCTCTCATCAAGATTATTTATATGTTTTATTTTTTAGTAAACATCTTGACAAATATAAAGATCACAGGCTCTCAGAGGGACATTAAATAAGAGATGAACACACATTTAATAATTACCTAGATAAATATGATTATATAGATTTTATTGGTGCTATATCTTACTGACATTGAACTCAAAAGACAAGGACCTCTGGGGTCTGATGCAGGTGTTTCTCCTAAATTATAAAATTAACCACACATACTTTATCTCCGTCTTACAATATGGAAGAAGTAAAAATCCGTTGTTAAGCTGAGTAGGTTGTTTCGACAGTGAGTAAAGGTCAGTGTATGTGTAAAACGATATGTGGAATGTCAGAAATGTTGATACACATTGTCATGCTTATTAATACAGGGATCAGAGAGCTGAATGCCGTGAAAATGATCATGCACCATAACCATGAAAACATGTCCAATTTCAGTGGCACATTTGGGCATTTAATGAAGATTTTAGTTTTAAAAATTACAAGTTAATCCGTGTGCCAGACAAAAGAAAAAAAAACTGACAAGCGTTTGTTAAAGAGAACTGGAAAACTCATGTTGCTCCATTCTTTGCTTTGTCACACTTTGCATAGTTTTTTTTGTCTTCTCACTTGTATCCTCTGCCAGATAGTCAATAATCCCTTGCTTTATCCCTCCACAGCCTTTTAGTTGTGGAAGCCTGAGTCAATTTAGCGGAAATCAACGATTCAGTGAACTGACACCAATGCTTCCCTCTGAAATAACTGTAATTTTAGGTGGCAACCTCTGCCAATTCAGGATCCTTGCCAGTCTGTGGCTTTCACCGCCCTTTGAACCGACTGTTTCCGCCATTGGGACTGATTCTATTGACTGCACAACACTGCACTGCTAAGAATCCATTTTAGCTGTTGGGCCTACTGTACATGAATGGAAAGCCACTGTCACTTAAAAGCACGCTGTATTTATCCGGAAGGGAGGAAATTCAAGTGTTACAGCAGTGCAGGGTCGGCCATCAGTTCATGTTTATAGTGTGACTCATATACAGCCAGGCCACAATGTGATATCACATTGAAATGATTAAATTACAATATTGTTAAAGTTTAAAGAGGCATGTGTACAACAATGGATGAATATAATTGTTCTGCATAACAATGTTATTCAGTTATATACAGTATATACGTGTACAAGATATGAGACAGATGTTATTTTCATCCGATTGTATACAGCACACAGAGGAACAAAATGGTCTTTTTCCTGGTCATAGGTGAATACAAACAAGTGAATGATACAGCATTCCGTGGCAGCGAAGCAAACATTGTGCCTTCAAAGAATGTGCAGACAAGGTTAAAAAAACGGGTACAAACTGTAAAAATAGAAAATCATAAATATAAGTTAATAAGTGTAAGCGTACATGTTGCCCTAACAGCTTTATGATGGGTAAAAAGTACCCATTTAGATGATAAATGAACAACGTTAAAGCATCTTTATTATAGTTCTACCTCAACAAGTGAAAACCTTTTAATGAGGCTACTGGGACTGTTCTCAGCAACTACTAGAAAGCAATGAACTCCAGAGTGTGACCATATGTAATTTCATCTTATTTCCAAAAAATTAAAAAAACATACAATGGAGTTAAAAACATTCCCATCATGGAGAGGATGTGACACTTGTTATTGGTTAGTACGAGAGAACCTAGAAAGCTGTCCTGAACTGCTTCAGACCATTTAACCCTGTTCCTGGTCCTAGGCATTTTGCAGCTTGAGAATAGTCTAGCTCTGTCTACAGCACAGATTATTTGACATTGGGAAGTTCATATGAAGTTTATTTCAAAAGTAATTTGCAATACTTTCGGTGTCAGCGACTTGTGCCAGAAGCTGAATTATTAAGGGCTCGCATGGCTTTTCCACTTCCCATCCTGTTGTCCTCTGCCTCTTGTTCTTGCCAACCATTACTCTCTATTGACCAACCCAACTAACAAACCACTGCAGCCCCTAAAACACATAGTGTACACACTGACAGAGAAAATCGTCTCCTTTCGATTCGGTGTTCAAATGAAATACACTGTGAAATACAAATATCCGCAAGGCACATTAGCCGAAAGAAAGGGCTTGGAAAGTGTGTGTTGAGGCATATACTGTTTTTATCTATGTGATGTGTATGTGCACAAGAAATGCAGAACGTGGATGATGTTCAAGGGGTGTCAGTATCTGGAATTCCCTGCTGTAGTTTGTCTCTCTGATAAATAAAGAGTTGGGCCCAAGGAATAAACCAACAACCATCAAACTCGTGTTTCCCCAACTCCTGCCATCCATGATGGTTCTCTTTCACTTTCGTCCCTCCCGATTCCTTGATTGGTCTCAGCGACTGCCGCGGCAATCCCAACATGAAGTAATAACAATGATTGACCCTGAACACACATTAGTTACAAAGAGTCTGGCAAATACTAAGTTAATGACTGTTAATTAAGAGTTAGACTTTCTACTTATCCTCACCTCAACTCCATTATTTCGACGTTGTCCTGCTTTTTGTCTTTCCTGCTCTGTCGTTCTTCCAATTATCTCACCCACTTGTTTGTTTTCTGCTCTTCATCTTGTTCCCTCTTTTATTATTGTCCACTCTTGTTTTCTCTCTCTCTCTCTTTTTATTCCCCCTTGTAGCTAAATCCAAGTGCCAGGGTGCATTTGTATGGCCTAATTGTGTGTGAGTATCTGTGTGCTTGAGTGTGTGTGTGTGTGTGTGTGTGTGTGTGTGTGTGTGTATATGTATGTATGTGTGTGTACATACTGTATGTGTGTGTTTGGTTTGACCTTGTGCAACCAGCTGTATCAGAGCTTCCCCACAGGTATATAAAGAGCGTGTGCACTTGTATAAGGTGTGTGTGTCCAGACTAACACATAACATTAGTCCTTGCAGATTCATACGTATCCTTTTTCACAGGTGTGTGCGTATGTCTGTATGTCTTTGTGCTTGTGCGTTTTGTGTGTGTGTGTGTGTGTGTGTGTGTGTGTGTGCATGCGTGCGTGCGTGCGTGCTAAAGCCAAAAGGGCGCTTGCAGGTGCAGTCCATTCAATTTAGGTGGTTTGCGAGAAGAGCAGGTCACCAGTCAGACACTGTTTAGTCAACACACACCACACTCATACAGACACACACACTCACACACATGCACAAACGCAACACGGCTGAATTCGTCGGTGTCAGTTTCATTAAGGGCTTACAGATAGTAGGGCTTGAAAGTGTGTATTTGTTTGAAAGAAGTCTCATACTTCAAATGACTGTTACAGGACTGTCCTTGCAACATATTTCAAATGGCTTTTCTTAAGTATCCATCAACAAGACTTATTTAATCCATTGCAGTTGTGGTAGTTTCCGAATTGTTGACTCTAAATGTAGTATCCATATGTGTGTGTATGTTTTGAAGTGCTGTTAAATTTGATGGGAGAAAAATGTGAAGCAGTCTGCCAGGCGGCTGTTGCAGATAAGAATTTAAGTGACACTTTTGGTCAAGTGAAGCTAAAAGCAAAAGCTGAGCATAACATGCTTGCCATTGAATTTGTATGTGTGTCTGTGTTCTTTAGATTTACACGAAACAAAGTGCGTTCACTCTGTTTATGTCTGGAACAGTTGACTCGAGAGCTCGAGCAGTTTTTCTCTTTCAGTTGGTTTCAATTGAAGGGAGAATAAAAATATAGGGATGTTGTGCAGCCATTGCAGGCCACAGAGAAAATTATAGTCTCGGTCCATGTTGAAGTGAACTCCACCTGAGGGATGCCATTTCAATTCTTTCCTTTTTTCGGAAACACCACAGAATGAAATACCTCTCTGCAGTATTATTTGACAGTAACTCAAACACTGGCATCAACGTTTACCAACCCCTGGCTACATTGGTGGTGAAAGCAAACAAATCAATTATAATAGAACATAACCGTAGAGGCTGTCAAGGCCAAACAGTTGATGGGATGGTAGGAGACGCAAACACACTCGATCTATTTTGCACATACACACACACAAACACACACACACACGCACGCACGCACGCACGCACGGTTATTGACCAGCTTCCCCTTGTCTTTCCATCCTGCTCTAACTTTCACTCTTGCTCGCTGCAGAAAAACTAACATAACCTAAGTGGTGTCCTTTATGAAAAGCCTGGCAGGAATTTTAAGTGCTTCTGCCTGAGGAGAACATATCTTCTGAACCTTTTTCATCACATGGTTTCTGTTCAGCTCCTTTCATCTGTCTCTATGTCGTGAGTGAGAGAGAAATGAGGTTAACACAGGACATCAACGAAAGTGTGGGACATGTTCAGTAATAACCTGGTTAAGAAATTATGTGAAAGCTTAATGATAATGATAATGGATTGGATTTATATAGCGCAAATGAATAGAACCAATAAACACAGCGCACATGTGGTGTCACAACAACAAGAATGTCCGAGAGGACAAAACGATGAGATGGTTTCAAAGAGCGTTGACAGGCTGAATATAATAACGCAGAAAGAAATGATGATTCCAATAGTAACATTATGTACTTGCCACAGCTGTGTTTTCTGTAGACGTTAGAAAGTACCAACGAGGCTTTGCAAATAATTGCACAGAAGGCAAAAACCGAAGGAATGTCAGTGTGACACGTCGCCTACTGAGGCTATGTTAACGAACATTACACGCATTGACTCAAAGCCATGTTACAGAGTGAAGAATACGCTTCCTTGGAATCCCTGCTGGTATCCAATTAACCCTTTATTTGGAGTGCAGTCTGTCACTGCATCCTCCTTGCATGGTGTGCATACTATTTACTATCAGCACATTAATATTCCAAGCAACCCCAGCCCAAACTGCTGATGAAGCTGCACGCGTGTGTGTGTGTGTGTGTGTGTGTGTGTGTTGGTTGTGTCACAGCTCCATAGTGTGTGTTCCTAGTCAACAAACTCATGATGATTTCTTCCATAAGCCAAGCAATAATATCACTGGCTTAATGGAGCCTGTGGGACTCTAACACAACACGTAGCAATGCAGTGTTGTGATTACTCCCCATGATAGCTCTAATGAAGCTCCTCTGCTGATTCGTAGATTTCAGGGTCAGGGCTGTGTGTGTAATTTTGGATGCATCTGTGAATCCTGTGATACTAAAAGGAGGGCCATGATCTGGACAGCCAGTTAAAAAAATTGCAACAAAAGCCTCATAGAATATGTTGAATATTATAGGGACAATATAGGGATCTATTCCTACTCTTTCCTATTTTAACAAGAGGATTCCATTGAGGCTGGAGGCTCACTTGCAAGACAGCCCTGTGTGAGAATAAATTAATAAAAAGTAGCCAGATGGATAAAAATCAATCATAACAAGAGAACAATATTTGTTGTAGTACGGTAGTTAGAATAATATTCTGAGTGGAATATGACTTTATTTACATGTTATTCTCATGGACTTGGGCAGGAAATGGCAAACATAGAAAATCATTCTGAGTTTCAAATGTTTTAAAATCTGTGTTAGAAAGACCACATATACAGTACATGTGATGTGCATACACCATGTGATTTACCGTGACCTGTAATTACCTATCAAATCATTAACTTAGCAATGAATAACCATCGACTGACATCACATTTCTGGATTCACTGGGTCACATAAGACCTACTGTATATGAAATAGTAAATATACAATAATGTTTAATTACTTCAGTCTTAAATATTGACTGAGAAAAATTTGGCAATTGTTTGTATGATTAGGATATTATGTTGGTGCCTATAACATACACTTTATAGTGAGCCAAAAACATTGTTGTAAATGTTACTTGTGAAACATTTTCAAAACTGTATCATATTTTCTAAAGATCTTTGAAACAATGTAGTTACATATTATGTGCTTTGCTTAAATGTTTGGATGTGCTTTAAAAACATGAATTACTTGAAATGCAGGTGCAGAAATTCATAGTTACACAGAATGTGATTATAAGCCCCTTTTACACAGCCAGTGAAAACCGGGAATATGCCGGAATTTCGGCCCTCCGCCCTGCTGTATAAATGTGACCGTTGCGGAACGGGGGAAGAAAGGTGTGAGAGATTGTTCCGGGAATTTTACTACCTCGGGTGGTAGTAAGATTGCCGACACAATCAGTTCCGCCTCTCTGTATAAATGCGGCCAGCTTGTTGTTGCGGAACAGGGGGGCGTTTGACGTTCCATAGCCTATGTTCTAAACATGCGACCATGTTAGCAGTTGAAGGACGTGTGCTTAAAGTTAACCACGGCGGCCTGATGTCCAGTAAAAATCACGAAATAAAAGGAACGACGTAAAATCTAGCTGGTCTTAAGGGCCGCTGTTCAATCCAAAACCCCACGCTTAATTTTGCAGAGTTTATGAGTCTATTTCTGCCGGGGGGAAGTTGTACAATGGGAAAGCTAGGCTAGGTTAAGCTAGGCTGCAACCGGCTATTGATGCGCCAGCAGGCCAGCGTTGCTTGGTTCTGTGTAAATAACACAGAAGCAAGCAAAGCCGGCATATTGGAGTGATGTTGTTCCGTCAATATGCCGCAATCTCTGTGTAAAAGCAACCCAGTCTCCAGAGGAAAACGTCCGCAGAGTACTCTTCCGCAAACCACGATTTACGTAGGTCAGACAACGTTTTGACGTTCTGAATCGACGTTCCATTGTAAAAAGTGGACACTGCGCCCGCACCACGTGACTTTCAAGTTTTCAATTTCAGCACAGAAGAAAGATGGCGGCAGGCCGTCTAAAAAGCTGAATTTTACGGCCGTTTCTGTATCTTAAGGTTTTTTGATAACACTTTTAGCGAGAAATGTGTACTTTATATTCACAATCTTGATTCAGCGAATGCACATTAGCTTTAGTTTAGATGTTACGCGGATAGCTCGGTCCTGCCAGCAAAATGTTCTGAATCGACGTCATACAATGTTGTGAACCGACGTTTCACCGTAATGCCCACGCGTTGCCATGGTGACACAAATGTGTCATATATTAGCCTACGTAGGCTATCTGATACACACATAAAAGACGACTTTTTCATGCTTCCCAACCCATTTTTATTACCACAGCAGCATGGGGACGTAGCCTAGATAATAAACTGTGATTTGGGTGTTAAATCTATCTAGGCTACTTTTTAAATACTCATTTTACGACCTTTTCAAACCCGGAAGTACACAACGATATAGGCTTACTGACGCTCGGATGAGTTACTGTTTTGTTGTTGTTTTTAGACATTTGTATAGGCCTATGTAAAATATGTGCTTCTAATTATTTTTTACATTATATAATTATATGCTATCTCCTTAATGTGCCTTGATGAAAAACGAGTGGTTGTGATCGAGTTGTGTGACATTTTAATGACCAGATTACTTTTACTTTTGACTTTATTATTGATGCCTAACTTCTGCATTCTTGGGACTTTGTAAACCAATGTCTTGCAAAAAATAAAAACGCTCAGATGAAGCTTTATCACCTTAAGAGTTCGCTAAAGTATTTCACTTATTTAACTGTGAAAGCCGACGGCACGCGTTGCCATAACGACGCTGGCGCATGACGTCACCACAAGAAAGGTTTGACAGGTACACAGCTGACACGAGACACTGGATTTCAACAAGACACTATTTTGACACTATTCTTAATTTTTATTCATGTTCTTGCAAAGGAAATAGTCAAACCCGAAGCCTCCCAAGTTACAATCATTCACAAACTTACCCATACCATATATATATCATAGCCTGGCGCCAGACTAAACAGCGCCTCCACGAGTGCCGCCGAGGTAATGACACCCAAGGTGTGAGGTGGACCTCAATGAGATTTGTTTTGACAATGAAATGTACATTTTTATTCACAAGTGACCATAAAATAAACAAGATGAATCGCTCATTTAATAAGATGCAATGTGCAGTAGACTAGATTTAACGAAGGATCCGGTTTATGCTTTCTGTTACTCTATTTCTTAACATATTGGTATATCAACTGTATGTTATGATATTGACTGACGCTAAAGGATGTAGGCCTACACTTGCAAACCTTCTGGAAAATAAGGTCGAGGTGGAATACACGTCAATCTTCAACAATACATTGGGTTTACGAGTAAAGATATCAAGAATGCTAGGATGAAAAAAAGATTCAATTCATTATTGGTACAATGATTTATTTAAACAAACTGGAACAGAAAAAAAAAAAAAAAAAAAAATCCATTTCCGTCCCAGGATGGACTGCGGCTCCCAGGTGGGACTCCATTCTTTTTTGCTGTTGAACAGAGGAGAGAAATTATGGTATAGCAGTATTTACAGGTGGGATTCATCATGAAATTGCCATACAATTAGATTCTTGATTTTGCCATTTACTTGTTCTCCTTATCCTGTAATTTATGTGTTCCTCTTTACAAAACAATAGCCTGTATGTTTTGTAAAGAGGAAAACTACTCAAATGAAAAACATCTTATTAGTTTAAAATAATAATCATAATCATCTGCCATCATTAAGCAGCTGGATTGTCACTCAAAGGCTAACATATGGCGCTTTTCCACTGTGTGGTATCAGCTCAACTCAACTCTGCTTTTTTGGTATCGCCTCGCTTTAGGTTCCAAGCGAGCTGAGCCGATGCTAAAAGGTGACGTCCGCAGACAGCCGGCCAGTGATTGGCCAGAGACTACCGGCTCCATTCTGAAGTATATACTCCCAAACTCTCTGGGACTTTGAGTGTATTTTGTCTCGCCACGTGCAGCCTTCTCTGGCTATGTTTCATTTGATTTGCATCACAGATCCTAAAAAAAAAACTTAATGAAATGTCCATATAGTCGCTAAGCTCACCCAGTTGTGTTGGTTGTTTGGGATGTTACTTTAAACATACTGTACACGACACGAGAGGAGACATGTAGGGCAGCTATTAGCTATATACCCTATAGTAGCCGGCTGGGACAGAAATGATAGCGAGCGATTACATTACAAGCCTGGAACTGCACTGATTACCTCAATAAAAAAATTCAGGCTGAGACATGGCTTGCATTTGAAAACACGTATCCTGAAACAAGCACAAAAAAGTCAACTTTATGATGCCTGTGTTTAAGTGCATAGGGATGTACGTGACGCATCCCTACAGCTGACTGTGTGGCAGTCACACATCAAGACACCAATCCTCCCTTTTAATGGCCCGTCGCAATATACTTCTACTCCTTTTCGTAAACAGTTACAAGGGGGGTATTTCTTAAACATTTTCCATCCGTATCTTTGGCGGTTGGTTCAGTTAATAGCACAACAACTGCTCGTAATTTCTGCTTTGCTACTTGACTCCGGAGTAGGCTTTCTGCCCCTTTGTATGACGACCCCGCCCATGTTCAGGAACTATCTATTTGCAGTGGAAAACGACCCGTGCTGCTACCAAACCAAGTTGAGCTGAGTCGAGCTACAGGTGCGGTGGAAAAGCGCGAATAGTGTACTGGAGGCAACAGAGACGAGACCATAAGTTAATTTTTCCCAAAAGAGGCAGTGAATATCATTCACTTGGTTAACCTGTTTATGTATTTGGAGATCCAAATGTGTCATATTATTTACCCTTAAATGGGCTTGCTTGAGGCAGCTTAAATTATTAGCATTCTGTAAGAGAACCATTTTGTGAAGGAATAATAGATATTGCTATGAAAGTGGTAATGAATAATGCTTTCTTGGAATGGGATCTTGGTTATCATGTTTTTACAACAATCTATTAGGTATTTTTTTAAAGTTCAGAGCTCTCTAAACCTAGAAGTGGACAAGTTCTATTTAAAGGCACCAATAAAACAATAAAGTAGGAACCTTCTCAGCCCGAAGTACATTATTCCACCACCATTTTAATAATTGACATCCTAAGACATTTCTATTAAGAAACTATTGGAAAGAACATACCATGTCCCACATGGTTGCCACTCCACACGGACCTGGAATAAAAAAAGAAAGAAAAAAGGAAATTACTAATTTTGTTTTCAGAGTAAAAGAGATTCAGCCATTCTGTAGTGTGCTTAAACCTTAACCAGTTACAGCTCTGATCATTCCTCTCACACTGGAATGGCTACATACAGAACATAGCCACTTAGTTACATATTAGTGTATCAAAGGTGTATTGAAACCAGAGCTCTCAAATTACAAATAGCCTTTTTTTACTGCTGTCAGACTACAGAGCAAGGTCATTAGTGGAATTGCTGAGACTGCTTGAGGTGGACACTGGCACCTGCAACTGGGTCCTGGACTTCCTGACACAGCAGCAGACATTGTAAAGTTGGGCAGCCAAACATCACAAACAATAGCAGTAAGCACAGGATCACCCCAATGATGAAGTCTGAAGCCCCCTGTTCTTCAGCCTGCTCGCCCACAACTGCACAGCCAGATTCAGCACCAACCATGTCATCAAGTTTGCAGACAACACAATAGTGGTGGGTCTTGTCAGGCACAACCATGAGTCTGTATACAGGACAGAGGTGGAGCAGCTCACAAGGTTTTGCAGGTCCCACAACCTCAAACTCAATGTGGAGAAAACCAAAGAGATGGGGGCTCGACTTCAGGGGGCTGGAAAACCACATCATACACCGCTGAGCATATCCTGACCTACAGCCTTACTTCCTAAACAGGATAGTGAAGATGACCAGCAGGATTATTGGTGCCCTTCTCCCTTTGCTGATGGTAGCCAACCAGCAACGCTGCACCCGCAGAGCTACCACCACCATTAAAGACCCTCACCACCCCTCTCATAGCCTGTTCTCCCTCCTGCCATCAGGGAGGAGATACAGGAGCATCCACTGCAGATCTAGCTGGGATGATGAACAGCTTCTTTCCACAGGCTGTAAGGATCCTTAATGCACTATGCCCCCCCCCCTATTTACATGGTTACAGTCTGACAGCCAGAAAACTGCTTTTTTTAACTCTGTATGCGCTGGTGAGAAACTGCGTTTTATTAAATTTTTGTATGAAAGTAGGTCTGAAATGACAATAAATTAAATCTTAAATCTATCATGATTAAACAGACATTTCCGGCAGGGCATACATTTACTTACTCTCTTATTTTTCCTCTGCAAATTTTTTTTGAAGGGGAAAAGTCCTTCCTCTGCTCTCTTCTTGCAGTCGCTGCAGTCTCCGCCGGGGCCGGCGGAGACTGCAGCAGGGGCCATGGATGAGGCAGCAGAGGCGATGGCGGCGGGGGCTATGGCGGGGGGGGTTATGGCGGCGGGGGCTGTGGCGGCGGGGGAGGCTGTGGCGGGGGCTGTGGCGGCGGGGGCTGTGGCGGCGGGGGCTGTGGCGGCGGGGGGGGCTATGGCGGAGGCAGCGGGGGCGGCGGGGGCGGCGGTGATGGCTGAGGTGCAGGAGCTGCCACCCTCCCTTGAGCAACTGGCAGAGCTGCCAACTTTGTGCTTTTTCACATAAACTGGGACAAAGAAAATAATAAAATATATTAAAACAAGTATCTTTGTGGTCTGTTTTAGAAACAAAAATATTTTTCAAATGTTGCATCAAAAGACAACGGTGCCCAATTGTGTGCCCTTATGAGAAGAATTTTCTAATAAAACACAAAACATCAAAAATATTCCTTGAACAAATACGTAATTACAAATTTCATACATCTGTAATAAAAGTATTAAACAGTAGCCCTTCATGTATTGGATAATTTTGGGCAAAACTTTGTTGTGTATCAGTAATAAATAAATAAAACTTTGAATAGTAGCAGAGTAATACTTACTTCTTAAAATGGTCTCAACGGCGTCTTTGAGACTGTGCTCAAGGGAGGGTGGCAGCTGAAAATCAAGGCTGTACTTAATGTCAGCCACCACCGTCGCCCCAACCTCCTTCTGTTACGGTTAAGTTCTGGACCCAAGAGCAGACAGAGGCAGTTGTGGATATAATAAAAAAAGGTTTATTTCAACGAGGTGGGGAAGCAGGTGGTGAGTGGGGAAGCCGGGGCGGAGAAGCAGGTAGGTAAGCTGGAGGTTGTGGTCCGGGTAACACTGTAGTGCATGGTCCGAACTGGCAACGACAGCAGGGAAGCCAGAGGTGATATAGTCGCGATGATTGCTGATGCAGACCAGGTGTGCCACAGAACAGAGGGAGTGGGAGTGGCAAAAGGAGGAGGAGCGCACAGCAGCCAGCTGTGATCACCACACCTTCCCCAAAATGAGAATTGGGAGGTAGCCCAAGCCAGCTAAACGGTCCAACTGAAAAAACATTAAAAAAACTTTATTAAAATTAAAATCCATTATCTACTGAGTTTTGGTGAGCAAATAGTTAGCAATGACAGGCAGGCAGTTAGGACACAAATGCAGACAGTTTCGGGTAAAGGATAATTTATTCTCTTCAAAAATTACAAAAAATGCCATAAGGCAAAAAGGCAAGGAATACATAGACACAGGACTATATATACACTAGACAGGGTACGAAACGAGGTACTCAGTTATCATTAAAAGTCTCTTCATCGATAAAAATCAATTTGTGATAGTATATATGATACCTATTAGAGATCTTTTTATTAATATTCACTTCAGTAGGCCAAGTCGGTCAGGGTTATATCAGTTAATTTGTTTTTTTCATTAAAACCAACATAGAAAAAAACTAAATAAAAAAAACAGAGCTATATACAGTATAAACAATTTAAATATAAGTGAAGAGTAAAAAAAACATTTATTTGATGATTATGAGACCCGTGGTAGTCCGGGACCCAAGGCAATTGCCTACCTTTGCATAATGGCTAAGTTCACCTCTGCGCACGCACACACAGACACACAAACACACGCATACAAACGCCCCCCCCCCCCCCCCACCCCACACACACACGCACGCACTTCTTATCGGAGGTAACTTTGGCACGGCACTGGAAGCTCGGCCACTAAATTGCAACATGTAGGCTATTTTTAAAAATCATCATTTAGGCCATTATTCTGATATTTGATATCCGGCTCATGAATTGTGATTAAAAATAGAGACAAAATATGTGTATCTTCCGTTCAATCCATATGAAAAATACATGTTTCAATTTAGTGGTCGAGGTTCCGGTGTCATGCGACAGTTACCTCCGATAAGAAGTGCGTGAGTGCGTGCGCGCAATCCTAGAGGCAAACTAAGACATTACGCAAAGGTAGACAATTGCCTTGGGTCTCATAATCATCTAATAAATGTTTGTTTTACTCTTCATTCATTAATCACCGATTACGTGTGGACGTCAGCATCGCACTGGGAACTGAAGGACACATCCTACATTATTGATAATGTTATTGATACTCACATGATCAGCTGAGGCATGAGCCCCAGTGCAGACAGCTGCATATGAAAGCATATTTATTGGTCCACAAAAGAAAATTGCATCTATCGTCGTCTCTGTCTCCCTTTTTTCCTTTTTTTGTCTTAACTTCACTTGCTGAGTCAAAGTGGGGCGCTTTAAAAAGCCCCTTTTGAGTGTTTGCGTGTGCATAGGCTACGTGTGTGTGTGTGTGTGTGTGTGTGTGTGTGTGTGTGTGTGTGTGTGTGTGTGTGTGTGTGTGTGTGTGTGTGTGTCTTGTCTAGGCTAGGCCTATATTATTTCCACGTTTATTAATTATCTGAATTGAGCTTTTGTAAAATAAGGCTGTTGATGGTAGCCTATGACAGACAGTGACATAGCAGCCTTTGGCAGCCAGACAAAATATGTTTCCCCTTTCTATAAAGATGCTAAATGTTTGGTGGTTTGTCCCGTTTTGATCTGGATCAACAGCTGTTTGTCTGTCACTGTTTAGATCATGCCTTGATCTAAACAGTGACAGACAAACAGCTGTTCACTCGTGGACCTAACCAATAAATATGCTTTCATATGCAGCTGTCTGCACTGGGGCTCATGCCTCAGCTGATCATGTGAGTATCAATAACATTGATAATGTTATTGATCAATAACATTATCAATAATGTAGGATGTGTCCCTCGGTGATTAATGAATGGAGAGTAAAACAAACATGTATTAGATGACCATGAGACCCAAGGCAATTGCCTACCTTGGCGTACTGGCTAAATTCGCCTCTGGGCGCGCGCGCATACACGCATACACACACACACACACACACACACACACACTCACACACACACACACACACACACACACACACACACACACACACACACACACACACACACACACACACACACACACACACACACACACACACACACACACACACACACTTTCGCACGACACCGGAGCCTCGACCACTAAATTGAAACATGTATTTTTCAAAATCAACATTTAGGACATTATTCTCACATTTGATAACCTGGTCATTAATTGAGATTAAAAATAGAGAAAAACGTGTTTTTAGTATAAATAATGTAGATGAGAGGATGAGTAGCCTATTTAAAAAAACAGTTAACTTTTCGTTTATCGTGTTTTGATTTCCAAACGGATATGGATTGAACGGAAGCTACACGGATTATACACGGATTCATTAGGCCTATACATTTATGAAAGACAGAGAATATCATTACAATTTATTATCATTGCATTCTACTTACCATCTTGTGGGCCTGATCATGTTGTTTGCTCCCGTTGTTCCACTTCTTTTTTTTTTCCTTCCAGGCCTCCTTTTCCGCCTGGAACTTTTGTCGAGTTCAGTCAGCCGCTGTTTATGTGGTTGAAGGCACGAACAGGTCGGGCACTTCTTCCGTGCCACCCCAATTTTGGCGTGACAGCCAACACAGTCTTTGTGGACGCTACCGGGCATATCTAAAAAACAGTAACACATTATTATTAATATAAGCTACAGAGAGCCAGCGCGAGATACCTGATTAATTAATTAATTAATTGGTATAGGCTACTGTGTAAAGCCTACAACCAGAGCAGTAGCCTAATGAATATGTAGGAATGGTATCCTCCATGTTAAATCAATCATGCACGACTAAAATTAAATATTTCTTAATACATTATTCAATAGGCATATTTATCATACTCACTTTCTCCTTGCGGCTTTCCAGTCGATGGTCAACTGCCAATGGGCTTCGCGCGATTTCTTTATATGTCCATGGATTTAGGCGCGCGCAAAGAAATGGAAAACACCCCTTCAAAATAAAAGGTTTATTCCATAATAATTTCCATTTATCAAAATGTTTGTTTCAAACTAGTTAGTTATGATGAACAGCATAATTTAGGTTTTAAGTGGATATAAAATAATAGGCTATACGATACACCTATGATTTGGCACATTTCATAGTTACAATACTTTCAGTGAGGCCTTATCCTCTGTTCTCTTGTTTGGGGACATGTTAACACAAATCAGTCAATCTTGTCACACTGCCTGTCCTCAGCACACATTCTCTGCAATCTCTGTTAGTCTACCAGGCTTACAGGCTCCAAGCATATCAGTGTTTAGCATCTGAGCCGAGTTAACAATAACTTAATGTCCAGGGAGACGGTTGGGAGATGAGATCTGTTTTGTATAGGCTAGTTGACCTCAGTGTCTAGAAATGTTTCTGAACTTTGTTTAAGAGGTAGAGACATAAAACAGGCAATAGGTGTAATGGTATTATTAATATTAATTGGAAGAAAAGAACGAAAAATCATGTATACAACCAAAGCAGTTTCGGCATGCAATATCTTTCTTTTGAGGCAAGCTTCCGGCCATAATGCCCTGAATGTTGCCCATTTTGGTCACATCTTCAAACTGACCTACTGTATGCTATTCATTAAGTTGACAATCTTTCAACACTTGTTTAGTTCTATTCTGATTGTATGGTGGTGACATACAGGCAAGTCTGAGGCCTTTCAAGTTCAAACTGTTTTTTCTGTTGGTTCTCTTGGTCTGTTTGAAAACAAAGTCATCATGTTTGAATACTTGAAAAACAAAGTTGTTATTTCAGCGTACTTGGAAGCTCATTTTTCTAATGAAATGCAAGGGCTTTTGTGTCCGACCGAACCACAAGCACATGGTAATAATGACCTGGATGGTCAGAGGGATTGCAATACGTAAAAGTGACTTATTTTGGTCGCTATTTCCACAAAAACAAACGAACCAGAACAAAGAAGAGTGAAACCATCATCCAGGAGCAGTTAGAGTAGATTTGAATAGGCCTAAATCTTTCCGCAATTATGGAGGGGGTGTTATTGAAGTGGAATCAGGTAGTGGCCGAGAGGGCCTTTTTGATTCCATCATCATCTCTAGGCTATAACTAAAGGAGACACGTGCAGAGAGAGACTCGGGAAGATAGTGGTTCTGGTCTCATCAGGTTTCTTTATTGAAGTTTGCCATCAGTCTCAAGTTACAAGTGAGCAGACACAGCTCCTAATACCAATACAGATGTTTAACCTATTACAAAAGATAGGCTACCTCTCAGATCTTTAACCATAATTCTAGTCTAGCCTTAACCTCGGTGAAGTGGAGCCGAACCCAAAAGCCATACCGAGTCGGGCCTCTGGAAAACAGGCAGCAGGACTGCCTGTAGAGCGCTTCCTTTCAGTGAAAAGCCATTGGCCTTTTATGCAGATCATCCTGTGTCTGTGTGTGTGTGGGTGCACGCCTGTGTGTGTGTCTGTGTCTGTGTGTGCATGTGTGTGTGAGAGTGTGCATGTGTGTGTATGCGTGTACGAGTCTCTCCAATACCTGACCATATTAGCAACTGGCTGCTTCTAATAGATTATAGTAGTTCTATTTGTTGCAGAGATGTTGTAATATTGTTCCTGTTTTCTACTGTGTTTGCAACACCTGCTGTTGTTGCAATCTGTAAGGTCATTATGACCTGTGACTTTCTGCTTGACTCACAAATTCTGTAACTCCTTTCAAATGTGGCATGTTGAAATAATCCTACATTATTTTATGTTGGTGGTGGCAGGGAATTAATTAGGCAATGTTTTCATGAATCACTATTTTTTATAGGCCCTAGGCCTACACTCAAATATCCATTTATGTCAATTGTATTTGTTGTGTTTGAAGCACATTGAACAGACTGTTTGAAATGTGGCATGCCATTTTACATTTTTCTTCACTTAAACCGCTTGATTTTGAACAGAATATTTCTCATACTCTTGATAATCTATCAAATCTGATTACATGAATGTGTAAAGCATCACACGAAACACCTCACAGTAGGCTACTATCACTTTTTAATTTTCTACTTTTAATTTTTAAAACTAGGCCTACAACCTAAACAACATGGCTGCCCCGTTTCCCGCGACTGAGAAGGGGCGTGTCGTATTGTGTTTATATGACAATGCGTCTGCGTCAGTCAGTTGTAACTGTCATACACGATCTGAGGAGCCTGCACGATATGAGGTGCGCGTGCGCAAAATGGCCGCCATCATTGACAGCCCGCTTAGCTCAAAGTGTTTTGGAGAGCCACAGACTGCACTAAAAACAGACTGTAACTCGCTCAATTCTGAACCAATTTGCATGACATTTAGTTTGTTATGAAGATAGAACAGTTAATCATGCTACTGATTACGTGTTGGAATTAAATTCAGTTACGGGGCGGCTAAGCCACGGACTTTGTGTGTGTGTGCGTGCTTGTGCTCACGGAGAACTTTATGAGGGGGCGGGGGTGAGGACGCTGACGTGCGTTGCCTAGGCGACTGCGGGCTTTCCAAGATGGCGGCCGTTCTGCGCATGCGGTCCTCATCATCGTGCAGGCTCCTCAGAGATCGTGTAGTGACAGTAACCACAAGGTAAAGTAGGGCGAATGTTCTTTCAAATGTACCTGTATGTTTTTATTTATGTAATGTTATATGTAGTATTGATATTAGACTTTCCGACAACCCACCTAATTTTAATTAAAACACACGCTAGTTACTTTATATTATAGACCGATGTTGTCAGCATTTAATCTTTCACTGCAGTTGCTTAGACATGTCATTTGAATAAATTAGTAACTCTTGTGAAACTAGCAAGACACGTTTTTAAAGTACAGTGCCACAATACTATTTTCTAAATATTTCTCATATATGCAATTTTGTTTAGCACTGTAATGTCTCCTCAGATAGCAACTGTAACCTAACACTACTAAATGTTTCAATTATGTTTTCATTTTAGAGGAAAGAATCAGGTGAGCAGGGGAAAAAGTCAAAAAATAAAATAAAACACACTGAGAAGGATGTGCGCTTATTGGCTGAGAAACAGACATCTTATGGAGGTTAGTGTGACTTCTCCTGATTCAATGAGTCTGTGCATCCGTCTGAGGTTCATAAAGTCTCCAGTTCTCTCAAATTGATGGCTAATGATATTTAAATTCCTTTTCTAAGTGTTACTGTAGTTCCTTACATTACAATATCACACCACATTAAAGTTGAAATGGTAACTAGATTCATGTAAAAGAGGCTTTGGCTGTTTTTAATGGCCATTGAAAGGTAGAGATACCAATTTAATCATTGCCTGATCATAAGATTTATTTTATGACAGGATCCCGGCCATCCTCTCACTTAAAGCCAAAGGATACCCATCAAGATGATGCCACCACTTCAACAGAAAGTAAACAAAGTTATTTACATCATCTGGTGAATGTTGTATTAAAAATGGCAGTATATAAATAGAATTGAACAACCATGCAACTTATAATTTATGTTAGTAATTTGTTTTTGTTCTGTCCTTGTCTTTTTGTCATATTTAAGCTACTGCATTAGAAGTGGAAGAGGCGCAGCAGACAATTGGTAGGTTTTAAGCTCTATGAACATGTCTTGATATCATAGTTTATTGGAAATTTCCATTTGATATCATTAGTTTGGCTTTCTTATTTCAAATTGGTTTGTTTATCATTTACATGTCGGCATTCAGACATTATTGTCTACAAGCAGCTAGAGCTGCAAAGATTAATCGACGAATCGATTATTAAAATAATCGCCAACTATTTTGATAATCGATTAATCGTTTCAAGTAATTTAATAAAAAATGTCCAAATTCTCTGATTTCAGCGTCTCAAATGTGAATATTTTCTGGTTTCTTCAATCCTATTATGACAGTAAACTGAAATATCTTTGTGTTTTGGACATAAAAATACATTTGAGGAAGTCAACATGGGCTTTGGAAAATTGATCAACATGTTTCACCATTTTCTGACATTTTACGGGCCAAAACACTAATCGATTATAATCGAGAAAATAATCAACAGATTAATCAATTATCAAAATAATCGTTAGCTGCAGCCCTACAAGCAGCCCAAAATCAAGAGTGAGTTTACCTTTTGAAGATAGTAATTTCATGCTCTGCTCCTAGACTTAAAGCTGCAGTTGCTGAAGGAAAGCTTGATGGAAGATCCATTGGATTGTTCACTAGAAGCTTTGACGGTTCCTAGGACCTGGCAGATGCGGCAGACACTGTCCGTTGAGAAATGGGAGACTGCAAGGCCGCATCTATTGGATCTGATGCTCTCAGCAGAGAAACCTTTGCTTGAGCTTTGTGACCACTGCAACATAGAACAGGCTGTAATAAGATGTCGCGACTGCCTGCCAAAGCACGACTGTGACGTGTTCCATCATCAGAGCTGGGTTTTACACAATAGGGACTCTCTGGTTGAGGGTTTTTATACAGCGATTCCACCTACATGCTATGCATTGCTAAATGATGATGGGACACATACAATATCTGAACAAGGTATGTATGTATGAAAAGTTTTAAAATTATTTTAGATTATAAAATATTGTTTTGGAGATGTACTCCTTATTTCTTTGCTTTGTATTTCATTATAGCACGTCTGTTACCAGTTGCTCGGCCCAGCAACATATGCAGTTGTGATGCTGCAGACATCACTGTTTCTACTGGTAAGCATACCATCATTGAAGCATTGGGCTATGATTCTGCAACGACTACACACAGTATATTGAGAGAACCGAATTGAATTGGTGTAAAAATTTAGGACATATTATATTCCCTTGTTTCCACAGGACGATATGATCTGTCCTTGCCTACAAGTACCTGCAGGTCCTGCTTAACGTCATGGACTCCTGGACTGAAAGACCTACAGGCCAGTGGTTACTGGCCTGGTAATGTGGTTTTTCAGACATTGTACGCTATTGATGTCTTTAAGACATTCGAAGAGCTGAAAGTCACTGCACCAGGTTTATCCCAACAAGCATTTGTTAAAATGCTTGAGCAACGTTCTAGCACCTTTGGGCGCGTAAGTCATAGCATTTTCTTCAGAGAATGTAGTCACCTACACTGGCTGTGCTATTAATTGTTCACATAATTGAATGTTATCTCCTTTTTAATAATAGGCAGGGAGTATTTATGGTGACAGTCTACAGCGTAGCTTCTTGGAGTGGACATACTGTCGCGATGATAAAGACAAACTACTCCACAAAAAACCTTTCTCATGCCCAGCCTGCGCTGAGGATGTTGCAGCAATCTCGCTTGACGGAAACCGGAAGATGTATCGATTCAGCAGGACCAAAGGGTACTGCTGCTTATTAAATTACATTAATTTAAGTATAATGTATCATTGTATTTGGAAATTCCTTAGGCATGGAATCTGAATGTCTCCTTTGCAAATGTTTAAAGTGGGTGAAAATGCATTCTTCGACGGTGCATTTTTTGCAAAGGACAAGGATGTGGCAGACTTTGTGCAGCTTATCCGGAATCGAGTCCAACCTGTGAGTTGTATGTTTATTATAATCACAAAAATGTGGCTAACACAGTTGCACTTAAATTATATTTGATCATACATTGTAGAAAATTACGCTTCCAGGTTAAATATGTGCTTGTTAAAACACAAAGCTGAAAAGTACCATTTTCAGAGAAGCAAAAACATGCTGTATATTTCTTATTTGAGTTCGGTAAATTAGATGTTAAGCTTTATTTTCAAACCGTTTATGTTACATGTTTTCAAAGGTATCTGGGAAAGGTGTCTGTGGGAAGTCACAATGGACAGCTGCACGAGAGACTGCCAACAAGTCTGGGTCCAAAGTGGATGAAGAGGGTGTGGAGGTGGCTGTCTGTCGTCATGGCATTCTTTTTAAAGCCTTGAACATGTTTAGGGGAGAGATATTTGCATATCCTCTTTTCCTACAGAAGGAGCTTGCCATGGCCTATAAAATACAGTTCATTTGCACAGACATCATGTGCAAATACTATCCATACCTCCAGAAAGTGTGCGAGTCCTTTCCAGAACTTGTTCCACTCTTGCAAAATAGGCCATTCCTGTCCGTGATGCACGCCAAGGGTCACTCTGGTAAATGTGAGGTAATGTATCTATTCTAGATTACCTCCTACACTGTATATTGCTTGTGTTATGAATGTTGTTGGGGAAAGTTAATCTAATCAATCGCAATATGTAAACGATCACTTAAAAAGTATATTAACAAAGCAATTTTGGAGGTGATGTGGAAAATTCAAATTATGATCTTATTCCACCACAGGTGCAGTGGGGTGGACGCAATCAGGAAGGAGCAGGTTAGTTGTCCAGCATGCAGCTGAGATTGACTATAACTAAAGATTAAGCAAACCCTACCCGTAAAACATTTAAACATTTGAAAAGGCATCAAAGAGGTTTTACTGTGAAAATTTAAATCACACATGCTGTTACATCTCAGTGTTTTTTTTTATCATGTCTTCCAATGGCAGGTATGACAGTTGGCGAGGAGGTTGAGCAGGTGAATTCTTTTTTGTCACGTGTTGCACTGACGACAAAGTACATGACCAAATCCAGTAAGTAAATTAATGTTTCCTTCAACATGTAGTACATGATTTGTATGCCATTTCTACCATCATCTTTACATAATCTTGCTCAAATCAAGCTTTACAATTTTGAAGAATGAACGAAAGTCAAAATATTGAAGTTGAAAATCATCTACTACAACAGTTGTATTAGTAACCTTTTCTCCCCTGCACTGATAGCACGGACTGATATGATAACCATTCAAGCACGAGGCTGGAATGAAAGAAAGAAGAAAGACCTACACAAATACCTCTCTCAACGATATGTCAAGGTATCTTTTCTCTTTGGCATTTTGCATTCACTAACATTCCGTTACAGTACCATTCTTTGGAAAGCAGCTTACCCCTAAAGTGCATGAAGCTCTATTATGATGGCCAAAAAAAAAAGAGTTAATTCTTGCATGCACGACGCAGGAGGAGCGGCATTAGTCGTGACCTGTGTCCGCCTGTGCCCGCCTGTGCAGGCACTTATTTCTGACACTTTTTCCTTGAAGCCTCGGATGGAGAACCAGGCTGACAGCCGCGCAACCTTAACACTTTACTGTCAAATACAGGGGTAGCAGTTAAAGTTATTGGGGGACGAGATCAGCAAATAAAGATGGTCAAATAACTAAAGGAAGTCCCCCGCTCGGAATATTGAATTAACTTTTTTAAACTAAATAATCACTAACGCGTTTGCGGAAATAATATTAATCTCATGGCCGGTCCGGCGGGCCCGTCCGGCGGGCCCGTGTGGGCTGTACGGGCCGCCCCTCCGGGGGTTTCGGCTGTGGTTGCTCCTCGTGGCAGCGGTGCATTTGGCTATTTCCCTATTCTATACTCTATTCTCTATCTACGGTCCCGGTCCTCCTCGGGACTAGTGCCGCACTGGGGCGTGCTCTCTGGGGGCGGGGTGCTGGGGGGCAGCTGGGGGCCAAGCCCCGGAGGCCGCCGCGACCGCCTGTCCGGAGGCAAGGCAAGGTCCCACCCCCCAGCAGCGGTGCCCACGGTCAGACGCCAATTTGCCCCAGCTCGAGCGGCCAGGGCAGCCCACCGGAACAGCCCAAGACCGGTACCTACCCCAGAGCAAACTCCCCCCCAGCAGAGGCCAGAGAACCGACCCCAGACAGGGTGACCCGCCACCGACCCCGCGCCAGCAGAGAGGTGGACGAGCGCTAACCAAAGGTTAATTCAAAGAGATAAGTCTTAAGTTTAGACTTGAACACCTCGATAGACTCAGATTGCCCGATCTCTATTGGGAGTGTGTTCCATAACGAAGGAGCTCGATACGAGAAAGCCCTGCTGCCGGCAGCTTTCTTAACTCCGGGGACAGACAGGAGCTCTGCAGTCGTAGACCGTAGTGCCCGTGATGGGGCATATCGCGCAACTAGGTCAGACAAATATGAATTGTTCACCATTGTTATAGCGTTATTATTAACAGCCTGAGGAGCTGCCTCGGTCTCGGTTTGTCTGGGCCTGAGTACCGGTTGTCCTCCCACTGAAAAATTGTCCTGCCGACGCTAATTGCATAACTGATACCATTTCTCTGACATTTGTTCTCCTCTGTCTATCTTCCATGATTGGCTGAGCGTTGCCCCGGGGGTTGTCTCCCTCTGTCTACCAAGCACTCTCCATACTACTCGACTGACTCTGAGTTCTGTGCGGAATCAGCTGTCCTAGGAACGGATGCTCCCCGCCTGCTATTGCCTCACATCAGCCTTGATTCACCGTCCATCAGGATAGTACTCTTTCTACTCGCTTGCTTGTTCAATCTTTAAATTCATTTTTGCTTTGCTCACTGGTTACCTGTCTCTCCTCTTCCAGTTTTCCCTGGTGGTGACGAGACGGTGTGGATCTGGTCCCCCCCCGGTAACATCTGAGAATGGACCATCAACGCGAAAGATGTTGCAGTGGTTAAGGACGCCACCTGGAGACGTGGGATGTAATCCCGACGATGGAAACCTTAGTTTTCCCTGTTGGAGACGAGACGGTGTGGATCCTCTGGCAGCATCTGAAGTCTTCCTGCATCCACACTATTCGCACTTTACTTAGTATTACCATGTAATCACCTGGTCAATGATCAAATTCCTTCGTGATTTTCTCTACTTATCTATTGCAGCATGTCCGTCCTGGGAGAGGGATCCCTTACTCTGTCGACTCTCCCTGAGATTTCTTCAATTTTTTTTTTATTCCCGTTAAAGGGTTTTTACTGGGAGTTTTTTCTCAGCCGAGCTAAGGGTGTAAGGGCAGGGTATCATATTGTATCATATATCATATTGTATGAAATGTAAAGCCCACTGAGACAAATGTGTTTGTGTTTTTGGGCTATACAAATAAAACTGATTTGATTTGACGCTTCCAACATGGATTCCTCCATAAGACTTACCCTCTCAATGTACAAAATGTAATATTAATATTTGTAATTCTCCGCTCAGGAGGATAATTCAGATTATTGGCAGAGGTGATTTTACACCAATGAGGACATATTTATGAATGAGGATATTGATTTTAGCTGATAAATTACTTAAAACGTTACAGTGTCCCCTTAACCCTGTTGGGAACAACAAAGTATTTCTCACAGACTCGCATAAATATTGTTGTTTCAATAAATCATTGTACAAATAATCAATTGAATCTTTTTTCCTCCTACCATTTTTTTCATCCTAGCATTCTTGATATCTTTACTCGTAAACCCAATGTATTGCTGAAGATTGACGTGTATTCCACCTCGACCTTATTTTCCAGAAGGTTTGCAAGTGTAGGCCTACATCCTTTAGCGTCAGTCAATATCATAACATACAGTTGATATACCAATATGTTAAGAAATAGAGTAACAGAAAGCATAAACCTGATCCATTCCTCATCCCCACGGATCCTGCGTTAAATCTAGTCTACTACACATTGCATCTTATTAAATGAGCGATTCATCTTGTTGTTTATTTTATGGTCACTTGTGAATAAAAATGTACATTTCATTGTCAAAACAAATCTCATTGAGGTCCACCTCACACCTTGGGTGTCATTACCTCGGCGGCACTCGTGGAGGCGCTGTTTAGTCTGGCGCCAGGCTATGATATATATATGGGTAAGTTTGTGAATGATTGTAACTTGGGAGGCTTCGGGTTTGACTATTTCCTTTGCAAGAACAAGAATAAAAATTAAGAACAGTGTCAAAATAGTGTCTTGTTGAAATCCAGTGTCTCGTGTCAGCTGTGTACCTGTCAAACCTTACTTGTGGTGACGTCATGCGCCAGCGTCGTTATGGCAACGCGTGCCGTCGGCTTTCACAGTTAAATAAGTGAAATACTTTAGCGAACTCTTAAGGTGATTAAGCTTCATCTGAGCGTTTTTATTTTTTGCAAGACATTGGTTTACAAAGTCCCAAGAATGCAGAAGTTAGGCACCAATAATAAAGTCAAAAGTAAAAGTAATCTGGTCATTAAAATGTCACACAACTCGATCACAACCACTCGTTTTTCATCAAGGCACATTAAGGAGATAGCATATAATTATATAATGTAAAAAATAATTAGAAGCACATATTTTACATAGGCCTATACAAATGTCTAAAAACAACAACAAAACAGTAACTCATCCAAGCGTCAGTAAGCCTATATCGTTGTGTACTTCCGGGTTTGAAAAGGTCGTAAAATGAGTATTTAAAAAGTAGCCTAGATAGATTTAACACCCAAATCACAATTTATTATCTAGGCTACGTCCCCATGCTGCTGTGGTAATAAAAATGGGTTGGGAAGCATGAAAAAGTCGTCTTTTATGTGTGTATCAGATAGCCTACGTAGGCTAATATATGACACATTTGTGTCACCATGGCAACGCGTGGGCATTACGGTGAAACGTCGGTTCACAACATTGTATGACGTCGATTCAGAACATTTTGCTGGCAGGACCGAGCTATCCGCGTAACATCTAAACTAAAGCTAATGTGCATTCGCTGAATCAAGATTGTGAATATAAAGTACACATTTCTCGCTAAAAGTGTTATCAAAAAACCTTAAGATACAGAAACGGCCGTAAAATTCAGCTTTTTAGACGGCCTGCCGCCATCTTTCTTCTGTGCTGAAATTGAAAACTTGAAAGTCACGTGGTGCGGGCGCAGTGTCCACTTTTTACAATGGAACGTCGATTCAGAACGTCGAAACGTTGTCTGACCTACGTAAATCGTGGTTTGCGGAAGAGTACTCTGCGGACGTTTTCCTCTGGATACTGGGTTGGTAAAAGAGGCTATAGTCTCCCCACCAGCTGGTCTGCCCACATTAAGTCATGTATCATCAGCAAGTGATCAGCATTTTGTCACAAGCACAATTCTGTAGTTTCTAAACATTCTCTATAAACATATCTTCATGTTTTTTCTATTGCAGTATTTTTTATGTACCTCTCCCTCTCTCTCTCTCACGCGGATGACCTACATTTCAAGCCACCATGTTCTGCTGCATTCCCTCTCTCTTGACACTCACAGGAACACAACCCTATACATGTTTTATTAATTTCTGGGCTGAGTACAGACTGATGCAAAACACCGAACAGACCCCATGAACAAAGGGACAGCACACACTTAAATCAGAACAGTTGTGAAAAATGTAAAAACAACCTTTCACACTTCTATACACCTTTTACACATTCAAACACTAACATAGTCAATGTGCATTTCCTTGTATAAGCTATACACCACTCTGGATATATATGGCCACATGAATTACTTGCCTTAAAAGTTGTTAAAAACGTTTCTCATCAGATTTCAGTGGGTCTACTGTTGTTCCAAAACAGCATGTTTAACTTACTGCTGTAACTGCTGTTAAGCATGCCTTTTTCCACGTGACATGTCTCAATGTGTGTGTGTGTGTGTGTGTGTGTGTGTGTGTGTGTGTGTGTGTGTGTGTGTGTGTGTGTGTGTGTGTGTGTGTGTGTTTCAATTATATGTGATTCTTTCATGGATAAGCCATAAAGCTTGACATTTGGTTTACATCAAATCTCAAAATTGACTGTTCAAAGCTTTAACTTTAAATGTAACTTATTTAGCCTGAGGGGACATTTTTCTTGCAGCCAGGTAGAACATAGCATACAGCATAGGGATACTCATTCACATGGTCTGTTGTATGAAACATGAGTACATCAAGTGACACATACACATGAATAAAGCTGATTGTAGATGAGTCATCGTGAGTGTTAAATAGTTTTGTGGCCTGAGGAATTAAATAATTATTCACCCTCTTGGATTTTGGTATAGGTTTAATCTTTGCCTGGAGGGGAGACGCTAAAGCTCTCCATTCAGATGATGAAGAGGACACTATAAAATAAATCCAGAGCCTTTGAAATATTGCCCTTTTACAGAACACATAAAACAGATCACACAATGTAATACCAGTGATCTGACTATATGTTGCAACCTGTACTTGTCACAGGTTAAATACATTATCATTCAAGTAACAATAGAGAAGGTGATGATTGACCATGGAGATATAGGAGATTGTCATGAGCTGACCTCACATCCTAAACCTGTTGTGCTTTCAGAAGAATGGCAGTTATTTTCCCTTTTTGATTATTTATGAATTGCCACAACTGTGTAGTTATTACACAACATTAACTAAAGTACATATATACTTTTAACACTGAACTTGTTCGGATCTTGGCACTCAATACTCCAGCGGTCGTTACGATATGTATAAAATCGGCAACAGGACACAGCCCCGCGACAATCCAGTGAAAGAATACAAAATAACTGCACAAAGTTAAACGGACTGACACACTTGAATCTATCCACCAGAAATTCCATTATTCATCCATCAATCCAAACAGTAATTTGCATGCTACTACTATGTAGGGCTGGGTTTTGTTAAAGCTCACATATTATGCACTTTGCTGTCAATTTTATATGGTCTAAGTAGTCCTTAATACTTATTTTTTTAGATGTTTGCTGAAAAACCCATTCAGATCATTTATTGTAGCAAACCTCTATACCCTGATTGTCTTCTGGTCTCAGGATGACCTATATTTGTTGCATCTGGCTGGCCCCTCCCACCTCTCTGCCGGGCTTTCTTTATATGTCCATGGGGCTCTCCCACCGTCTCTGCCGTGCTCTCGCGATACTAGAGAGACACTGCGTGACTGCGAACACAGTGTTTACCCGGAGCTAAGCCATAGCTGGTTGCTTGTCCCAAAGCTAATAGCTATACACCAGTCAGGCAAAACTACCAATAAAAACTATTATTTTAGTTTCACCGTTTAAAAAAAAGCACAGGTAGCTTCCTATCCGTTGTGTATTAAAAACGAGGCATTAATAGACTGCTGTGGTTAAGATAAATTAGTGGAGTATGAGCAAAAGCATTCTGTGTTGGTGTATGTAACATTCAGGCTGTACTAAGGGCATCTTGTCGCTTAGCGGGGAAAACAACATGGCTGTCGCTCGGTACATTTTCCATCGGATCTCGGGGCCGTGGACCAATAAGAAATGGGGGGGTGGGGTTATCATAGACTAGTGCACGGTGGACGTTTCTGGGGGGAAGCATGGACATATAAAGCAAATGTGGGGATGTGGCTGTGCCGACTATTACGTAATAGTCGGCGAGAATTCTGACTGGAGTATATTGGGGGGGAGGGTTGGGGGTTTCAGAAAGGGGGAGAGTGAGAAAAGGAGAGATTGTTATTTGTTTTGATAGTTTGGCAGTCTCTAGGCACACCGTGGATCCATGGATATGTTAGAATACATTTAAAAAGTGCATTTAGCATAATATGTGACCTTTAAAAGCAGAAGAGAGCTTTGAAGGTGCTTAAAAATCAAGTCAAGAATGGTAAGCAAGGTCAAGGTCAAATTTATTTATAAAGCACATTTACAAACAGCGGGTACTGCCCCAAAGTGCTGTACAGGTTAAATTATAATAAAATAATCCACATTTAATACAAATAAGAAACCAAAAGAAAAACACATAAGAAAATACTGAGCTCAGCTGGTTCCGAAGCCCAGTGCAAAAAAATGTGTCTTCAGCAGACATTTAAAATTTTCCAAAGAAGTGGCAGATCTGATGTATAAAGGAAGATAATTCCACAACTTGGGTCCAGCTACAGCGAAGGCTCTGTCTCCCCTGCTCTTCAGCTTAGACCTGGGACAGTTTAGATCTAGAATACATTGGTCAGAGGACCTCAGTGCTCTGACAGGACTGTGCAGAGAGATCATCTCTGACAGATAAGGTGGCGCTAGACCATTTAGACATTTAAAAACAAAGCATCATCAATCCCTCTTTTGTTCCTGTGAGAACTGCACAGGATATATCCCTCAATTGACTCCTCTTACTAGGCTTGATAACCCTTCATACCTTCATAACCAGTGCTAGGGGCCACAGGCCGTAAATCACAAGTGCCTCGGGGGGACTAATTCTTAGCCACTGGCACTGACTGTTTCCACAACCCTTTGTTGCTCCAAGGAATACCTAATGAGACATGATATGCAGAGTGTTTCAGAAGGCAACCTGATATATTATAAGGGCCTTGGTATGATTGATTCAGTGCATGATTCTCTGCCCATAGATGTTTAGCTGTGGATAGGTGGATATTGTCACCCTCAGCTGTTCAATATCATTAAGTTTAGCAAATCTCCAAACTATTACAATTAAGTACACAATGGATAACTTGCAGAACAGATATTACATGCCTTCAAATTGAGGCAAACTTGAACCGCCTTTACTATCCTAAATATCTGCACCAACCTCCCTATGTACAAATCAGTGCTCAGAAACCACCTGCTGATTTTAATGTTTCATTAAAATGCCTGCTTACAATGTGAGATTAATAGTGTAGGTTACTGTTCTATGTAAAGCGTGTATTTTGAAAAGCACTCCACAAGTAAAATGTGTTATTACTATAAACCATTATACTCATTTTAACCCATAAGAACCCAGACCCAGTTCTACTTATTGGAAAAATATGAGGGATGGAACACAGACTAAGTAGACCACATAGAACACATTTCCGATGTTTTAAAAAAAAAATTAAATAAAAAAATAAAAATAAATAAAAATTAATATTATCCAAACTTTTTTTTTGAACCCAATATTAGAATGTGTTGTCATTCATTTTTGTTTAAATTTGTTCAAATGTAGGGGAAGGTGGGGTGATTTGTGCAACTTTTTACTCAAAGTGATTTTAAAGTGAGGCCTTGACAGTTATGTCTCCAACTCAAATATGTACATATATTTCAGGATGTTGTGCATCCCTGGCAATAAAAACTTTGGATCTGGAATAAACTGTTTAAGAAATATAGCTTTCGGAAAAAAAGTTGTCTTGTCGCACAAATCACCCCACTATGTGGGGTGATTTGTGCGTCATTGTGTCACAATGACAAAGTCACCATCATCATCTTTCTGGCCATCTGAACTCTCATCAGTGGTGTCGTTAAGTGGAATTGAGATGTCACTCTCTTCTGAGCTACTGTAGACAATCACTTTCTTTTGGTGACCAGCGTATACAGCCATGCCACTGGCACAACTCTCAGAAATGTACTTTGCACTAGTTGCTCCGTGCTTGTGGAACCAACTGCCACCTGACAAATGTGATTCCCCCTACATTTCTGCCTTTAAATCAAGGCTCAAAACCCATATGTACACCCTGGTGTTTCCTCCCCATTAACCTCTGCACTACTTACTTACCTCTGCACTACTATCTGTGTTTATGTGGATGTATGGGCTTTACGTCTTTTATTTTGGTTATTGTTATTTTACCTTCATTGTTTACCTACTGAATGCACTATGTACAGCACTTTGGACAGTGCAAACTGTCATAAATGTGCTTTTATAAATACATTTTACTTACTTACTTACTTATAACTCACCCAGGCCCTTGCGCACAAATCACCCCATCCCCAGAATTTTGGATAATAGGCATGATGCAGCAATTTAGGGTTGACATTGTGCTAACTATATAGACTCAAAGTGTAGCATACCAAAGCACTAAAACATGTGTCAAATGTTTTCAAACGTGTCTATAATTGTTCAGACACAATAATCAAAAAACCTTGATCATGGAAATTTTACTTTGAAAGGCAAAACACAGTTTTTTGAGCTTAAATGTGCTTATATCTTATTCCTTGTGTCTCCCTTCTTTACAGGATGAGTCAAATGGATGGCTCTTCTTAAATATGTGGTCACATTTCCAATTTCTTCCACGGTTTTCTAGAAACAAGGGGTTTTGCAACTTCCAAAATGCACAAATCACCCCACCTTCCCCTACTTTGAATTTAGCAAAATAACATATATTAATTCAAAATAAATGAAACACTAAAATTAATTGATTAGCTTATTACCATTTTTGTTATTGTGCCAAATACGTCACTCCAAATTTTTATGACTATTTTGAGGCTCACGGCCCGATGTGACGTATACGTCACAGCGATATTTACCTAACCTGTTCTATATATAGTTGTTAATGAAATATGGTCAGACTAGGTAAAATGTAATACAGGAAACCCTATTAAAGCATTAGAAGTGTTAAATGGGACTTCCGAGCGGCGCTGCAACAGGAAGGACGCATAGTGGCGAGCTCCTGATAGTCGGTTTTGAAAAGCACCTCCTACCAATATGTAGGGGAGAACGGGGTAAGTAGGCACACTTTTTACTCTAGTGAGAATTGCTCATCACCAAAACATCTGTCAATAGCCATTCCTACATTAAATTGAAGCTTAAGGTGTTGGCTAAAAATGTGTGTCTCTCTTTTTTTCCAACTTATTGTAATGAAGAAGTAATTTACCATCAAAGACACTCTGACACATTGTGACAACCAACCCCATCAAGGGGTCGGTTGTCACACACTATGGGGTTGTTTGTCACAATGTTATCTTAATGGGACAAATCTTAAAAAGAAGGCAAGGAGGCAGGACCAAATTTGAATGTTTAATTGCATTGTCAAGTTGACAAATAGGCCTACATAACGTTCTGTAGCCTTGGCAGCTGGTCTAGTTTGGGATGCACTGGGTTGTTTTGATTTTGTTGCCCTTTTTTCTTTTGCTTGCTAGCTGCCTTTTCCTGCTCTATTATTTCCTTCTCTGGGGTGTCAGTGAGGATACAGCTTGACAATTTATTTCGTTATTGGGTTCCTTTTCTGGCTGCAGCCTTGAGATAACATGTGACAACCAACCCCCCAAAAAATTTGACGACCAACCCCAACTTGAATTTCTTGCTAGCATCAAGGCCAACAACCATCTGACAACTAATTAGCTTGCTAACCACAATCTAAACTATAGTTTACCCTTCACACTTTCTGAGGGTAACAAGTGTTTTGTTATAAACCCATTGTGTAAAAGCCTAGAAGAAAAATACTGAGAAGCAAAATATTTGGAATTTGACATGAAAAACACAAAACATCCTCTCACCTGAAATGCAGCAGTCTAACTCCAAGGAAGTCTATGTATGTGACCTCTGATCCCAATTCTGGACCTTTTTTATATCAACATTTCAGAGCTAGCGCGCTCTGGTGGCGAGATATAACGAATGTGACATCCAACCCATGTGACAAATTACCCCGTTCTCCCCTACAATTTTTTTTTATTTTTAAACAAAGTATGACAGGGCGGAAAAGTCAAAGGAGTCAGAGGAGAAAACAAAACATGAGTAATACAGCACAAACATCAGAAATTGCCAAACCAGCTGAATACGAGGAAGATGGCGACAACGGAGCTATGCTGGGTAAAGTTAATGCTACAGCTAGCACCAGTGAAAATGCTCTACTTGAAGCTTTGGCATCACTCTCAAGAGTTTAAAACGTTCAAACAAGAAGTGAGACAGGACCTGAGCAAATTTAACGACAACATCAAAAAATCTCTGAGAGACGACTTCGTAGAGTTTAAAGGAGAAGTCATACGAGAGATACATAACCAAAACGTTAGCATTGCGGAGGCACAAACTCGGATAGCTGATTTGGAGTCTGCCTGTCTCGAGATGAAAGAAACGTTGTTGGACGTGGTGAAGGAGAACACGGAGATGCGGGATAAACTCATTGATTTGGAGGGCCGATCAAGAAGAAATAATATCAGGATCTATGGCGTTCAAGAAGGAGAAGAAGGCCAATCTGTTGCCGAGTTTGTAACCGCGCTGTTTAAAAATCATCTCACACTGCCAGATGGATTGGAGCTCCAAATACAACGGGCGCATAGAGCACTGATCCCAAAGCCAGCCGCAAGTTCATCTCCGAGATCGATAATAGTGAATTTTTTACAATTTCACGTTAAGGAGATGGTTCTCAGGAAGGTATGGCAACAGAAGATTGAGATAAAAGGCAAACGGCTGTACTTTGATAATGATTACGCGACAGATATCATGGAGAAGCGCAAAGCATATGCCCCAATCAAAGCTGCGCTGAAGGAGAAGGAGATCCGGTTCCAGACACCCTTCACGAAGATGCGTGTGCTCTGGAGCTCTGGGATGCAGACCTACGCGACAGCGGAAGAAGCAGCACAGGACCTGAATCGACACGGGATCAAGGTGACGGTGAGAAACAAGACGAGCACAGTAGCGGTTGCAGAGGAGAGGTTTAACGCAGCAATCCCATGGAAACGATCCAACGCCAACACGGTCAACACAGCACAACGTGCAAGACAGAAGCTGATGGAATTCAGACGAACCAGTGAGTGATAGGCCTGTCTGGACTGAGCTGCAAAAAAACACGGCCCAGCATCTGATGGTGGGCAGTGGAGAACGTAAGCCATGACTCTTTTTTTTTTTAAGTTATAGGCTATATGAAACCGACTAGAGGATCGTTTATTTTTTATTTTTCCCTTTCTTCTGCGCCAATGTTGGACTATTCTAGTGTAAGTGGGATTTCTCTCACAACTAGGGAGAGCCCCTACGCAAAGGCATTCTACCCTCCTCCCCCCCAACAGGGACTTTAAAGGATGGCTAAACACATCCTTCTTTTTCTCGGGAGTCACGTTCAGTGTTCGATTGTATTATAGTTACTTTTTGTTTTTTGTTGTTCATGCTGGGTCGTCACACCAAGACATAAACAATAGGCTTAATGTCAGAGTATAATGTGAAGATAATATCGTTGAACGTAAATGGTCTGAACAATCCTGTGAAACGCCAGAAAGTAATGACTAAATTGAGGAAGGATAAGACACAAATAATATATTTACAAGAAACTCATTTGTATAGACAGGAAAGTGAAAAACTCAAGAGATTTGGCTATTCCAATTCATTTTATAGCTCATTTCGCCATGGATGCAAAAGAGGTGTCATCATACTTATCCCCAACTCAGTAAAATTTGAGTGTGTCAAAGAAATTTGTGATAAAGAAGGGAGATTTATTCTGGTGAAAGGAAAGTTGGAAAACAAAATGGTGACTTTAGTTAACGTGTATGCACCACCTAACAGTAGAAAACAATTCATTAAAACCTTGCTGGACATCATAATAGTGGAAATGGAAGGAATACTGATATGTGGCGGTGACTTCAATATGGTGATGAATAGTAACCTGGACACAACAAACAAGAACAAAAAGCCCAGCCATGTCACTAAAATGATTAAGACAATATTTAAAGAATATGGGATAGCTGACACTTGGAGGGAATTATACCCCTCCAAAAGAGATTATACGCACTACTCAGCTCCTAATGCAGGCCCGGTTCCAGAACAGAATGCCTTAGGGTGCATCTGAGATTACAGGGGGTGCACCAGTACTACACTAAAACCAGCTACCCAGCTTCAGTTCAGACTTCGCTTTTTACACAGGCCTTTCTACCAGTAGATAGTCAAGCACTTCTGGGCAGTGGCGGAGTGAGAACATTTTCATTGGGGTGGCCAGGATGGGGCCAGTGATCATTTTTGGGTGGCAAGCACAAGGGCTTAGGTTTCGCTTCAACACAAGTGTCTGTCATGCTCCATACTACACACTGCCAGGGCAGTAGGCCTACACAGTCTCTTTTATTTTATGTATATTTGTATTTACTTCAACCTGATCTAATGTATATTTCTGTTATTATTGTGTGTGCTAATAGCTCTATGATTTGCTGATCTGTGATCTGCCTGTTTAAGCACCGTATTCACTTACAAGTTTGCACTAGTTATATGCTGAAGCTAACATGCCTACAATGTTTAAAAGCTGAGTGCCATTTTCCCACCTTTTGTGTTTAAGCTGATCTCTTCCTGGTGATTTTTAGCAGCCATTATAACATATATTATATAACATACAATCTCTGGATTGTTAATTTAAGGACTGGAAAGTGCATTTGATTTTAAAGTAGTTCTTATTTCTGTTTTAAGTGTATGTATATATTTTTTGTTTAGTGTCTCAATGCAAATAAAACAGACTGTCTTGACTTATATTGCTTTTGTTAAAGAGGACCTATTATACTACTTTTCTGGTCTTAATTTCTTGTTTTACACTGCTATAGAGCAACCTGACACGAATCACATCACAAAAAACTATGTAGATTTTCGGGAAGCTTTTTCTCTTATTTTGGCGATCCAGCACGTCCTGTCAACACTTGAGTGTGTGTGCTTCGGCAATCTCCGCTCCCTCCGCCTGTGCATCGGCCATCTCCGCTACCCTCTCCCCCCTCCTGCAAACCCCACTCCGTTGTGATTGGTTACCTTCCTTCCGGAACACTTTCAGTGGCGGGAAGCGCGAGCATGGACCTATAAGGGCACGAGGCAGACGCGAGGCAGACGCGAACAGGGAAGTGACAGCATTACCATACATGGAAACATCCGCGTGGTGACTTCACAAAGTTACATGCGACGTCACAAAGTTACAAAGGGTAGACCGCTTTGAACACGTGACTTCTCGACTGGCTAGAATAGTGTTTAGTGCTCGGCACAGACACCCCAGACGGTCAGCAGGGAATACGTCGAAATGCATGTAAGTCATTATTTGATAATTTAGTATGGTTAAGCATGACTATGAATCATCATAACAACGTTTATAGGTCATAAAAGTCAAAAAGCATCATAGGTCCTCTTTAAGGTATTTTCCACATGTAATACTGACATGCTTCATGTTACATCTATAAAGGGGATACTACTGCAGTTAACACTGTCGTGTGTATAATTAAGTGTAATAATATTTACTGAAAAGTCCAAATTGTTTCACTTTGAGGTAAAGTCAATACTTCATGACAGTATAATAAAGGTTTCATGACAGTCAATGTCAAACTTGGACAGTGTAATAACACTTAATGACATGCTAATGAAATGTACAAATTGTTTCACTTTACCTGAGGCCAAAAGAATCATTCATGAGCATGTTATAAAGGCATTAGACAGTGTAATAACGCTTCATGACATGTTAATGAACTGTCCAAATTGTTTCACTTTACTTTAGGCCAACAGAATCATTCATGAGCCTGTTATAAAGGCATTAGACAGGTTAATAACGCTTCATGACATGTTAACGAATTGTCCAAATTGTTTCACTTTACTTCAGGCCAACAGAAACATTCATGACAGTATAATGAAGGTCTCATGACAGTCAATATCAAAACCTTCCACATATGACAGTTTAATGTAATCTTACAACATAAATCAAAATAGTTTCTTTACATTTGATTATTAAGCCTACTATTACATGTTTATGACAGATCATGTTATTGGTTAATGTCAAGTCGACATAACCAATATATTTTGTCTTCATTAATGTCAGGTTGTCATTACAAAGACACGGACAAGTTATTTTGCCTCAGCTTATGTCAGGTTGTCATTACAAAGACACGGACAAGTTATTTTGTCTCAGCTTATGTCAGGTTATCATAAAAAAGACATCGACAAGTTATTTTGTCTTAGCTTATGTCAGGTTGTCATAAAAATACATCTCATACAATGTCAATGTGGCATTAAACGTGACATAATTTACCGAATGACACTTTATGACAACAGTCATAACCATTCATAATGTTCATGACAGGTGTCATGACAGTGTAATGACAGTCTTATGACAGCGTTATGTATACGCCTTCAAATAAAGTGTTACCGAGAACTGCAATTAAAAAAGTGAGAAGAGAACTGTGTGATAAGGAAAGAGAAAAGCTATTTAAAATTGAACAACAACATAAAGCTACCCGAGACTCATCGCTGCTTACAAGAATAAAAGAAAGCAGGGAAAATATAAATAGTATGTTAACCACAGAAATTGAAAAGAAAACAAGATTCCTAAAACAATCATATTATGAAGTAGGACCGAGAGCAATAAAATTGTTGGCAAAATCACAAAAACAGAGATAGAGAAAGCAGTGAACAACCTAAAAGCTCACAAATCCCCAGGCAGTGATGGCCTAACCTCTGAATGGTACAAAACATTTAGCGAATAACTCATACCATTACTGGAATTAACATTTAACTACACACTTGAGCATGGAGAAATTCCTCCTTCTTGGAAGGAAGCAATAATTTCGGTGATCCCCAAGAAAAATAACTGTGTAAACTTGTTCAGATTACAGGCCCATATCACTACTCAATGTAGATTATAAATTATACACCTCAATTATTTCAAAGAGATTTGACCAATTCATCATTGACATTATCGACGAAGACCAGACGGGCTTCATTAAGGGACGTCAAACCCAAGATAATATAAGGAGAACTTTATACATTACCAACCATGTTCAAAATAATACTACCACCGCTGCCAGTAGCGGCCTTACCTAAGTTTCAACCCATTCAATTGAATGGGGCCCTCGACCTCTGGGGGGCCCCGACTGACAGGCAAGTTTTTTTTTTTTTTTTTTTTTTGTATAAATAAAATAATGCTTATTGTATTTATATTGTCTACCTGTACTTTTTTATTATTATAAACGTATTAACGCAGACAGTACATCAGTCATGTATGATGTAGCCAGGCTACTGCATCAAACAGGAGAGACTGAGACACATCTCAACCATGGACATATAAAGAAATGGACACCGTATTGAAACATGGCGCCCATTCATTCCTATGAAAGCTGCTCATTGGCGCAGAGAAGCAACAAGGAAGCGGCCATACTGCTCTCATGAGAGCCCTGGAGCAGTGTAACGTTATAATATGTCTGTGCATTAAGCTAAGCGGGACGAGCACAGTTGCATTGTTTATCGACCATGGAAGTATAAGTTACTAATCCCCGATGATTCTCTGTATGTAATCTTTAAATTACACCCCGTCGTTGTAAAGTAATATAGTGATAAACGAAGATTCCTCCCGCCATCGGAGGCCGGGCCGTCCAAAGCAACGGTTGTTTCACTACGGCTCCTTTTAGCGGCTACACGCCTAACGGCTAAAACTGAAAATAAAACGGCTATAAAACGCTTTCGGTGGCGTTTTGAAAAGCGAAAACTTCCATTCTATTAGTACATGGTCTAAAGAAAAGTATGAGCCTTTGATTGATATCCAGAAAAAATGTAGCGGAGATACATTCTTGTTTGACGAAATTGTATTGGGAATGAATGGGCCAGGGCCACCGCAGGGTCACTATGATCTCCATTTTGTTTTTTACGGACCCGTCCCAGACAGTCAAATGCCTGTAATACCAGGCGTGGCCACCTGTCCATGCTGGCTGCTCGGAGAAGGCAGCGTCCTGGGGGCCTGATCTCAACATTATTAAGAAAACTGTTATTCCGCCTACACCACTAGATGGCAGTAATCACATCTTCTTGACAAAAATGCTTTCAAATACAGCAGCTAGATAGAAAAGCAAAATGAAACGTACGTATCCTAGCGGTTATGAGAAACGAAAAACACAAGAAAAAAAATCAAAATGTATCGACAGCCTGGCAAAATTTACCTCCTTTTTTGGTTCAGCATCTGTGAAAGCCAAAGGCCCACAGTCACAGATGACTGTAACTGCAACACCGGAGCTACAACAAAGCCACACAACGGTAGGGACTGTTGCCGTTGAACGCGACACGGGAAATTCAAATCAGAACCCTTCAACTCAAATAGAATATAATGATAATAACCAAACTTTTTTGGTTGACAAACAAGCATCACCAGATGACGATGATGACAATCCGATGATGACAATTGACTCGGCAACAGGTGAGGGAGATGCCGCCGCCACTACCAGCACTCCAAACAGTGCAATAAACCCATTTGTATTCACAGAGACCGATCCGGCCCGCTGGCCAATGAATATAACCTGTGACCAACGGGTCGATATTGTTATGAAAGGGCCCGTACAAATTGAGGACATTAACTTCCCACAGAGCCACAGTGCTGCTACTGGTGTCAAGGATGGAAGCCAACCACGCCATCGTTTCACCAAGGAGAGATATTTCATGAAGATGAAAAATGGAGAAACTATTCGTAGGTCTTGGTTAGTTTACTCAGAATCATCAGATGCAGTATTCTGTTTCTGCTGTACTCTATTTGGCAAATGGAGTAACAGTCTCACTTGCAGGGGTTTCAGAATGTGGGAGCGACTAAGTGTCTCACTCCATGAGCATGAGAAATCAAATGCGCACCGTGCCAACATGGATAGCTGGCATGAGCTGGAGGCACGCTTGAAAACGCACAGCGCAATTGACAGCACGTACCAGGCAATGAGAATGTTAGAAAAAAAACATTGGAATGATGTCATGAAGAGGTTAATTGCCATCGTTTGTCACCTAGGAGAACGAAATCTTGCTTTCCGCGGCCACAATTCCAACCTCCATGAACCAGGTAATGGCAACTATCTAGGTCTGGTGGAGCTGCTTTCCCAATTCGACCCAGTGATGAGCGAACATGTCAGACGAGCAGAGAAAAAAGAGACCGCTGACCACTACATGGGTAAAACCATACAGAATTAATTAATCACACTTATTGGAGACAAGACACTGGAAGCAATAACAGAGAAGGTAAAAGATTCAAATTACTACTCGGTTATCATGGACTGCACCCCTGACGTTTCACACACAGAGCAGCTATCTGTGTCACTGCACATCGTCAAATGCCAAGTAAATGTTGGAGCCACTGTTAGCGAATATTTTGTCGGTTTCCTACCGGTGCTTGACACATCAGGTGCAGGCCTTACAGATGTGTTCTTGAAGCATATGGAGAAGTTGGGACTGGATATCTCAAAATGCAGGGGGCAGGCATATGACAATGGGAGCAATATGCGGGGGGAAAATAACGGCGTGCAGAAGAGGGTGCTTGATGTAAATAAAAAAGCGCTGTTCATGCCAACCTAGTCATTGTAGATGCTGCCAAATCAACAGTGGAGTCTTTGAGCTTCTTCGGGGTGCTACAACACCTGTACACACTATTCAGCTCATCGGTGCAGAGATGGGAGCTTTTCAGGGAGAACGTCCCGCACCTGACCCTACAAGCAATATCAAACACGCGATGGGAATGTCATGTGGAAAGTGTCAAAGTCCTGCGCTACCAGCTTGCCGATGTTGACAATGCGCTCCTCTCACTGGTCGAGCATGCCACAAAGAAAGGTGACGGTGAAACCGCGTCTGCGGCCAGAGGCCTAGAACAGCAGATCTTGTCTTGGAAATTCCTGTTGACAGTTATCATCTGGTACAATGTTTTGCATGAGGTGAATCGCGTCAGTAAGCTGCTTCAGAGCCCACAAGTGGGAATCGAAGTGCTACAGCGCGAGGTGGAATATGTCCTAACATTCCTCAAAGAATATAAAGAGAACGGATTCACCTCCGCCCAAACAGATGCCAGAGACATCGCTGAAGAGCTAGGGATACCAATGGTATTTCCTGCTGCACAAATCCGAAAACCAAAACACCACTTCCAATACAAGTCCCAAAATCAAAATGCGGATCCTTCAGTGACACCCCCCGATGCACGGTTCAAAAGGGATGTTTTCCTTCCTCTGCTGGACTCTGCCATCAAAGGCATTAGCGAGCGCTTCAAGCTCATGGAGTCCTTTTACAGTCTTTTTGGCTTCATTTACGGAAGGGAGGACATGAAAAAGGGAGTAGGGTCCAGCTGCAGCCCCGGAGACAAGTTACCCTGGCGTGACAACAACACCCAGGCGTGACGGAAGTAACTGTGGTGTGACGGACGTGATTTTTGACTATTTAGCTTCCATGACATGTCTGCTATGTCACTCATTTGCCCTAACCCTAACCACCCAGCTATGATGCCTGAACCTAATCCTCAAAACAATATAGGCCTAAATAACCGAAATGTAGTAGCCTATCGGTCTGCTGTCTTTTTTATTGTTTGACGTGACGTACTCAAGATGGCCGCCGCCGTGTTCCGTCAATGTTCTATCTATATTCTAACCTCTCCCTGTCCCCTTGCCCTAACCCTAACCACCCAACTGTGATGCCTGAACCTAATCGCCAAAACAATATAAATAACACAAACGTAGTATCGGTCTGCTGTCTTGTTATTGTTTGACGTTGTTTACAACTTAGAAGTTTATGAAGTTGCAAAAATAAAATCTACAGGTAACGTCCGTCACACCACAGTTACTTCCGTCACGCCTGGGTGTCGTTGTCACGCCAGGGTGCTTGTCTCCGGGGCTGCAGCTGGATACTATTGGAAAAAGGCCATCCAAAATCAAACGCTGAAAGACAGCTGCGTAAATATGGAGAGCACACTTGGTGATGTGGATGCTGAGGATCTTTTGCGCGAGGTGTCGGCAGCTGTCAGTGCCGTGCCAGAGAAAGAAACCACAGGCCTGCAGATGCTCAACTATATTTACAGCAACAAGTTAGTTGAACTGTATCCCAACCTCAGCATTGCTCTCCGACTCATGTTGACAGTGCCTGTGACTGTAGCGAGTGGAGAGAGAAGTTTCTCACGATTAAAGCTCATCAAGACACACCTGAGATCAACCATGCTCCAGGAGCGACTGTCAGCTCTAGCTCAGATTTCAATTGAGCATGATGTAACAAGCTCACTGGACAAAGATGAGCTTATCAGCGCTTTCTCAGCACTCAAGGAAAGGAGGGTGAATTTCTAGAGGACTACATTAGATGTAACGGTCAGTATTTTAAAACATGTTTAGTAGAAATAAAGTTAATAATTATTATATTATTAAAATAATAAACTGACCTACCTTTTTGACTCAATGTGTATAGGCGGTGACCCACTTGTATTTGTCCACCAATGTAAATTAATTTATCTCTCCCGTTCATTCCCCTCTGTTGCTCTCCTATTTGCTCTCCAGACGCCAGTCCTGACGTGAGTGAGCTGTCCGTCAATGACGCTGAAAGAACGTTTAGCGCAGCGCTGTTCACTGTAAAAGTTTGATATTTTGAGTTCCCGATGTCAAGCGAAATATGGCATTACTTTTTTGTTAATTTAATTTGTATATGCTTTCTATAGGCCTATGTGTTAAGCAGCGGAGCTGTCCGTGTCCATGGTGCTGAAAGAGCGAGAAACGCTGTTCACTGTAAAGTTTGATAGTTTTAGTTCCCGAGGCCAAGCAAAATAAATATGGCATTACTTTTGTTGTTAATTTAATTTGTATTTAATGATAGGTTAAATAAATACATATAAATAGTAACGAAAAACATCAAATGATTGTTGTTTCATATGGTTTAAATATGTATGTCAACTCAATGTCAGTCAAATTAAAAGCATGCACTGCATTGTAATTGTTATGCCGCGTCTCGTCATCTCTCTATCAAATGTAATAATGTCTGTATTGGCTCGGGGCTTTCGAACCACAATGGCAACAACAACACTTTCCCATAATGTGAAGCTGACGGAGATGTATTAAAAAGAAAAGAAAGAAAAGGCACAGTGCTTCCTGCATTTGGGTCGGATTGGAAATTGACAACACAAACAAACTGCAACAGAGTCCGTTCAGAAGCCAGCGAGACCACCTCTTCATTTGGATCACGGAGCGCTTGTTTTGTCCGCCGGGGCGGGCGGACAGCAACACAGTAATCGCACTGTCTGAAAGATGCGCAACGAAGCATGGTGCTGAAAAAGCAAGAAACGCTGTTCACTGTAAATTACCAGTTTGATAGTTTAAGTTACCGAGGTCAAGCGAAATAGGCCTACAGCATTAATATTCTGGTTAATTGAATTGTATGTAATGCTTTCTATATGTATTAAGCTGTCCATGGTGCTGAAAGAGCGAAAATACACTATTATGAATGCAACCAACTGGATTGCACGATCTTGGTGCAGGAGTGCGGGAGTCGGTGTCATGTGGGCGGGGCCCCGCACTAGATCTTGAATGGGGCCCCCAGATCATTAAGGCCGTGTCTGACCGCTGCCTCGATAAGCCTTGACGCAGAGAAGGCCTTTGACAGCGTTAATTGGAACGTCTTATACCAGCATTTGCTGAGCACCAAAGCCATGTTGGAGAAAATGTGGAGATTCAGACGTAGACCACTCGCATGTTTTCTGGCATTGTTCAAAACTCATAACCTTTTGGGAAAATAATCAAGATTCTAGGTTATGATGTCCCCAAGACATGTATGTTACTTTACCTCGGCAACATGAATGGACATGTATTAAAAGAGGATAGATATCTGCTGAAAATCCTATTAGCAGCGTGTAAAAAAGCAATCACGAGGCTGCGGTATAAGCCAGACCCATCAACACAAGATGACTGGCTGAAAATTGTGACCGAGATATATGCTATGGAACATCTGACACATAAGATAAGGACCAAAGAGGAGCAATGTTACAAAAAATGGGAGAAATTGACTGTTTACACATCGACGACAGGACTACATTCACAATGACATTGTTATAGAACAAAGCTTGAACACATCATGGCACCCCAGCATTGTAGTATTTGCATGTTAGTTTTCTATTCTTTTTCTTTCCCACCCTTTTTTCCTTTCTTCTTTAAACTCATGTTCATATGTTGTAAAAGAGAAAAACAAAAAAAAGTGTCAAAAAAAAGAAGTGTTAAATGGGTTTTAACTCACCTTTAGTAACAAAAAACAAGCTTTTGAAATGAGCTAATTTCTCAAATTGTGTGCAGCTGTCACACTGCAATCTTTGGGAAGTCACTTCCTGACACAGTCACATGGCTGTCACATGACAACCACACCAGGATGTTGAGTATATGTCACTAAGGGACTTAATGAATAAAAATATAGGTTGCGTTCCGAATCGCATACTTTCTACCCCATAGGGTAACGCTTTATATTAAGGTTCTTGTTATAAGCCTTAGTAAATAGGTAATAAGGACCTTATTAGATGCTTATTAACATTAATTTGTGTTAATAAGACTATATATAAGTGTTAATAATAACATAATAAACCTGTTGACAGTGTGATTATAAGACTTTTATAAGCACGTATAAGACACTTCTTAACTATTTATTGATTGCTTAATATCATTAATAAAAGTCTTATGAGTTTCTGATAGCTGTTAATAAAAGCGTTACAAACCTATTTATTGAGTCTTACTAAATTGCCTATTATGTCATTGTTAAACCTTTACTAAGCATTGTTTGTTGCTTTATGAAGGTAAACACATCTTTATTAATCAATTAATAGCAGTTAACTATGCTCTATGAACAATGCTTATTAAGGTTAATAAGTCCTTTATTAAACACTTTTTAACAGTTAATAAGTACTATATCTTGTCAAGGAGGATACAATGAGAATTAGAAAAACGACATGCAAATACAATGTTAGAGCGGTGAAGGTATTTGATTAGCTTCAATGTTTTTCTTATTGAAGTACCTTCAAAAATAAGTTTTCTGAGTTTGGTTTGCAGCGCCATATCTTAGTAGGCTAAAGTCACTGATTTTCATCCCTCTTTCCAAAATGTTGTCTTTTGGCATGTAGCATAATGAGTGCATAATATATTTGTTTTTGCTCTGAAGTGATTATTTCACCTCTATGTGTGTGCACACATGTTGAGTGAGTGTTAAAATTAGATGCCCCGAGAACTTAGTATATTTTTCACAATCTATGATGAATATGACTCGTATGATCGGTTGGCTCAAATCAGATCCTTAAAGGGCTTTTATTTTGAAGGTAGTTGTAAAACCGGAAGTTCCGTGTATGCAAGTCGCTGATGGCTTGACGCCAGCTTGACGCCAGCTTGACGGCCATGCTTGACAAAGTGTTTCACGAAAGTAAGGAGAACATGTCGGAGTCGTCAGCACGGTCAGCACCCCAAACCAGGTCTCTGAAAAATAAGAGGGTGAGGTCCGAACTGGAGGATGACTCTTCTGGTAAGTTTAAGAATGTAATGTTATAGTAACGTTAGCTGGTTCTAGCTTGCTAGTTGTTTGCCTAGCTTACATTACTTTCTTTCAGAAGCTTTGGTGAGCTTCCTTTTTGAGCTAACGTTTAGCTTACACTATCATAAAAACTGCAACCAAACTATCTATTAACAGTTGTGTCATGCTAGCTTGTCAGGAAGGGGCTAAGTAATGCTAAATGGTTATTTATGTGCTGACCCAGATGCTGCCCAAATTGTCCCAACTGCCAAACTGGGTCTACAGAAATATAAACATGAGCTGGCCAGGTTTAAATTAGAATGCCAGGATGTAAAAATAAAAGACCTGACAACGGAGAGAGAATTATTTCTTGAAGGGACAACTATCTGAATGAAAGAAAATATTTACTTTTTTCGAACAATTTTCACCATTACAGACTATATTTACTTTGATACTGCACCCCTTTTTGCAGATTCCATGTCCAAATGGCTTAAATGCTTAGTGTAACCTGTCTGCTATCTGTCTAATTGTGATCAATGTTTCTTTGTGTTGTCTTTATACAGTAACAAGAAAGACCAGCCTGACTCAACCTTCCCCTGAGGCTAAGGAAAAGCCCGACTCAGAGTGAAGTCCGTTGTCTTCTGACTCCTCTGACCCCTCCTCAGACGATGGGAAGAGGAAGAGGAAGTATAGCAGAAGTCAGCATTGTACTGTTGCAGAGGGGGCCAGCAGAAGAAGGCTTTTTTTTTTTTACCACATACTGTATATAAAATGATCTATTTTTGAATTGTATTACTTGATTTTATTTCAATACATTTTAAACATTTAAGCCTGACCAATTTTCTTACTATTTTGTTGACACAATCGGGGAACGGTGGGACTTGAAAATATTCCCACCTCCAAAGTGGGGAATGACAAAAAAAGTTTGAGAACCACTGGGTTAGCATCTATTAGTTGTATGTGGTTTTCTGCTTGTCCTATCTGCAACAGTATAATGCTGACTTCTGATACAGCAACGTTTCGCCCAAATTCTTATAGTGAGGATTGCCATCTCCATAAGGTTACAGATTCAATATGCAGAAGCAACTCATACAACCCCACGTCGTTTTATATTGTTTTACCTACAACAGAGTTTTTTTTTAATATTGTTTGATGAAAGTTTTTTTTTGCTCTACTCGTTTAATTGTTTTGTTGTTCTTATTCATTTAATATTTTAAATTAATAGTCTTAATCATTGGACACTTGAATTGATGTCAGGCAGCATTTTTATTTTACAAAGGTATTTATTTTTTTACATTTAGTAAAATGTTGTTCATGAAAGTTCTGGGAAACAAACAAACATGTTTACAATTGCACAGTTGTTAAGTGTTTTTTTTTCTTTAAAAGTAAGTTTTTGTGCTTCACCTCTGTATCATTGTATTTACATGTAGTTTTTTTAATTCACATTGTATCCACCTTGACAAGATATAGTACTTATTAACTGTTAAAAAGTGTATATTAAAGGATTTATTAACCTTAATAAGCATTGTTCTCGCTTTAGATCCAGTACCTTCAAAATGCATTATTACCTGTTTAATAAAGGACTTATTGGCCTTAATAAGCATTGTTCTCGCTTTAGATCCAGTACCTTCAAAATGCATTATTACCTGTTTAATAAAGGACTTATTGGCCTTAATAAGCATTGTTCTCGCTTTAGATCCAGTACCTTCAAAATGCATTATTACCTGTTTAATAAAGGACTTATTAACCTTAATAAGCATTGTTCTCGCTTTAGATCCAGTACCTTCAAAATGCATTATTACCTGTTTAATAAAGGACGTATTAACCTTAATAAGCATTGTTCTCGCTTTAGATCAGGTACCTTCAAAATGCATTATTACCTGTTTAATAAAGAACTTATTGGACTTAATAAGCATTGTTCTTAGAGCATAGAAATGCATTATTACCTGTTTAATAAAGGACTTATTAACCTTAATAAGCATCGTTCTTAGAACATAGTTAACTGCTAATAAACAAATAATAAAGGTGTGTTCACCTTCATAAAGCAACAAACAATCCTTAGTAAAGGTTTAACTATGACATAATAGGTAAGTTAGTAAGACTCAATAGATGGATTTGTAATGCTTTTATTAACAGCTATCAGAAACTCATAGGGCTTTTATTAATGCTATTAAGCAATCAATAAATAGTTAAGAAGATTCTTATAAGTGCTTATAAAAGTCTTATAATCACACAGTAAACATGTTTATTGTGTTATTATTAACACTTAAATATATTCTTATTAACACAAACTGATGTTAATAAGCATCTTATAATGTTAATAAGCATCTTATAAGGTCCTTATTACCTATTAACTAAGGCTTATAACAAGAACCTTAATATAAAGCGTTACCCTACATGTTATGTAGAAAAAAGATTTAGGATGTCCCGATTCTTGTGGCCAGATTTAGGATGGTTAGAAGTACCCGGATGTCCTACTTCATGCGGCCAAAATTGTTAGTGTTGAAAACTGCATCCTATTTGGGCGATTCTGACCCACAAGCCATTGCGCACGTGAAGTGACATCACATCGACGAAGCCTCCATATGAAAACAAACGGGGATACGACGGATATAAAAGCAAGAGGCAAGATCAAGGTGCAATGTTATGATGAAATAAGAGAGTAAAGTATGTCCCAATAGTATGCCTACTGCATCCTAACTAGATTATTTTTATCGTCGGATGTAGTATGTAGAATAGTAAAAAGAAAGAGCATGCGATTCGGAACGCAACCCTAGTATAAACCTGTATGAGGAAAATGTTGGGACATTCAAAGTGTGTGTGACCTGGATGTCACCGTGGGTCCTTATGGGTTTTAATAAGCGAAAATATTTGACAATCTTATTTGGTACATAATTCCAGTAAGATATCAAACCTGATGACTCGTTATAATTAGCAGTTTAAAAACTATTTTCACAAGCAATCAGCACAGATTCATCGGATCAGCAACAGATGATTGACCAACCTCGGATCAGCAACAGACGATTGACCCATCAATAGGCCTACATGCACCTCTGGTGAAAGTCCAATGTGTTTAAATTCCTCCAGGCTCTCATTCCTGCCAGTGTGTCCATGACGACAACTTGCTGTATATTACACAACAGTTTGTGACTGCAGGCATGCACGGTACGGGACACAATACAACCTTCATAAAAATCAACAAGATCAAAGTACACTGCAAGGAGTTATCCTGAAATCTTACTGGCCACCCCTGTCCCTCTCCCCAAGATCTGATAGGTATTTTTCTTTATTATTATTATGATTTTTTTTATGATAAGTAGCCTAGTTCAGAGAAGATATTTTAGTGTATATACAGTATCTCACAAAAGTGAGTACACCCCCCACATTTCTTCAAATATTTCATTATATCTCTTCATGGGACAACACTAAATAAATGACCCTTTGATACAATGTAAAGTAGTCAGTGTACAGCTTGTATAACAGTGTTCATTTACTGTTCCCTCAAATTAACTTGACACACAGCCATTAATGTCTAAAGTGCTGGCAACAAAAGTGAGTACACCCCTAGGTGAAAATGTCCAAATTGCGCCCAAAGTGTCAATATTTTGTGTGGCCACCATTATTTTCCAGCACTGCCTTAACCTTCTTGGGCATGGAGTTCACCAGAGCTTCCCAGGTTGCCACTGGAATCTTCTTCCACTCATTCATAACAACATCACGGAGCTGGTGGATATTAGAGACCTTACGCTCCTCCACCTTCAGTTTGAGGATGCCCCAAAGCTGCTCAATAGGGTTTAGGTCTGGAGACATGCTTGGCCAGTCCATCACATTTACCCTCAGCTTCTGTAGCAAGGCAGTGGTCATCTTGGAGGTGCGTTTGGGGTCGTTATCATGTTGCGATAGTGCCCTGCAGCCCAGTTTACGAAGGTTGAGTGCACTTGCTCAGGGTCATATCCAGAGGTTGGCTTTGGAAAATAGAACTATGAATACCGCCAGCATTGCTGCAGGGCTTGAAGGGGTTGGGGGTCAACCTGTCAGTGCTCAGACCATACGCCACACACTGCATCATACTGGTCTGCATGGCTGTCGTCCCAGAAGGAAACCTATTCTAAAGATGATGCAAAAGAAAGCCCACAAACAGTTTGCTGAAGACAAGCAGACTACGGACATGGATTACTGCAACCATGCCCTGTGGTCTGATGAGACCAAGATAAACTTATTTGGTTCAGATGGTGTCAAGTGTATGGGGCGACAACCAGGTGAGGAGTACAAAGACAAGTGTGTCTTGTCTATAGTCAGGCATGGTGGTTGGATTGTCATGGTCTGGGGCTAAATGAGTGCTGCCAGCACTGGGGAACTACAGTTCACTGAATGCCAACATGTACATACTGAAGCAGAGCATGATCCCCTCCCTTCGTAAACCGGGCTGCAGGGCAGTATTGCAACATGATAACGACCCCAAACGACCACTGCCTTGCTAAAAAAGATGAGGGTAAAGGTGATGGACTGGCCAAGCATGTCTCCAGACCTAAACCCTATTGAGCAGCTTTGGGGCATCCTAAAACCGAAGGTGGAGGAGCATAAAGTCTCTAATATCCACCAGCTCCTTGATGTCGTCATGAATTAGTGGAAGAGGATTCCAGTGGCAACCTGTTAAGCTCTGGTGAACTCCATGCCTAAGAGGGTTAAGGCAGTGCTGGAAAAATATAGTGGCCACACACAATATTAATACTTTGGACATCTTCACTAAGGGGTGTACTCACTTTTGTTGCCAGCACTTTAGACATTAATGGCTGTGTGGTCGAGTTATATTTTGAGGGGACAGTAAATGAACACTGTTATACAAGCTGTACACTGACTACTTTACATTGTATCAAAGTGTAATTTCTTCAGTGTTGTCCCATGAAGAGATATAATGAAATATTTGAAGAAATGTGAGGGGTGTACTCACTTTTGTGAGATACTGTATATATCATAATTTAGTTTATGTGTGATTTCATATAGCTTGGCTGTGTGAGCTATCATTATATTAGAATCTGGTATCAGGAATCAATTTCATTAGTGTTAAAATATTACACACTTTTATCTCACACTATACCAAGTTCTGTGATCAGCACTTAACAAAGACCCATCATGCACATTGTAAAGTTCTAGTAGAAACTGAACTGCACTGGCTGATTGTTCACCTTTGGTTGATAAAAAAATCACTTTTAACTTAGAGCAGATATATTGCTTTGAAATATTTTTTTTATTACCCTTTTGAGCTGACATTTCTGTTGGATCTTTGTTGTAAAATAAGTGATAAGTGTTTTTTTTCAGTCTTAGTGTTAGACCCTTTGAACTTGAGAAAAGCTCTGAAGTAAAACGCAACAAGAAACATAAAGCAAGACTGTGTTGAAGAGGTGTCTCTTGTGGCTCTAGTCCCCAGTGACCCCTTCGACACCTGGACTGCCTCTGTAGAACGCTGTGTCATCTCTTTGGTGCCAAAATGGATGCTGTGATAAAATATCTACCAGAGATCAAAGCAAAGATCCTGTCAGCTTTGTGCTCTTGAAGGTCACATCGCACAGCAGTGCATAATAGCATACAACAGTGTGGGGTTATATGAGGATATGGACGGAGATTGATAGTGGAAAGAGAGTAATGGAGAAATAAAATAAAGTGGGTGGGGGTTAACAAGGCGATGTGGTGAGATAAAAGATGTTACAGACCGGCTACAATTCACTTGATGTCAGCGTATACCCTTCTTCCTTGGCAGACAAACGAATAGGACCAATAATGACTCCTCCTGGAAGAGGTATGTTAGCTACATCATGAAAGATTGGCCAAAGCAGTTTTATTTCAGTGCACAACAGAGCTCTGGTCAAATAAATTGCTGGCTGGCCACTCTATAACCAAATAATATGTAACATAGAGAAATCTCTTACAAGTATTAAAACTATTTCACAGATGGTAGTCGGTCGGGCAAAAGTAGACCGTGGGCTTCAAAAGAAAGTGCTGGCATCTCTGCATCCAGCTGCCGCACCAAGCTCGTGGACACACTCCATACTACAATTGCTGCTTGTCAGCTCTGAAACACACACACACACACACACACACACACACACACACACACACACACACACACACACACACACACACACACACACACACACACACACACACACACACACACACACACACACACACACTCTTAATCTTAATGCCAGGTCAGGCTGACATTGGTCTGTACTTTCTAGGGATGCACGTAGCGACTTATTTCCCAAACGTTTAAATGGAATTTGAACTAACTAATTAGACTAGACTAGTGGACTAAGAAAACACTGAAAAAAACAGCCCTCGAAAACTCGAAAGTTATTTGAAAATTGGTTTAGATTATATGACACCCATACTCTGCTTTTTATCATTATCTACACTAAGGGAATACAGGTGAAACTCGAAAAATTAGAATATCGAGCAAAAGTAAATTTATTTCAGTAATTCAACCTAAATGGTGAAACTAATATATTATATAGACTCATTACTTTCAAAGTGAGATATTTCAAGCCTTTATTTGTTATAATTGTGATTATTATGGCTTACAGCTCATGAAAACCCCAAATTCAAAATCTCATAAAATTAGAATATTACATAAAATCAATAAAAAAAGGATTTTTAATACAGAAATGTCGGCCCTCTAGAAAGTATTTATTTATTTATTATTATTCTTCCGGACAATTACACATAATACATACTTTTCTCATTGCATATTCATACATATTACTTTGTGTTATCGTCCGAAGGGAAGCAGGAGAAGCCAAAGGCTTATCGGGTCCCGCCCCCACTGCCATAAGATTCAGATACACAGCTACTACAGTTAGAACATTTTTTTTCTTTTTTTTTAAGAAAATTCATTCTAATACACAGATCATTTTAGGACTCTATTTTCCTCTATGCCTGTGACAATGCAGATATGGCCTTGTCCATTTCTTCTCTAGTAGTCTAAACACATCTGCAAAAGTATTCAAAACAGTCAGTGTGTCTGCTGACCTCGGCTACAGTCCCAAAACATGCAGTGTATTTACAAATTCTTCAGTCAGAGAAAGTCTTCCAATTTTGAATCGGGTGTTCTGAACACACAGCTGATAATTAACATTTATCTTTCATTTGGATTTCAATAGTCACACATTCCATTAGGTTATCAATAGCAGAGCACATTTTATTTACGTTATTTACATTTTATTTCAAACCTTATATTTTGACACAAACCAGTATAATCATGCATATGTACTAAGTACTTGGTATGGGCCCCTTCTGCATGAATTATTGCCTAAATGAGGCGTGGCATGGATGCTATCAGCCTGTGGCACTGCTGAGGTGTTATGGAAGCCCAAGTTGCTTTGATAGAGGCCTTCAGCTCATCTGTATTGTTGGGTCTGGTGTGTCTCATCTGCCTCTTGACAATACTCCATAGTTTATCTATTGGGTTCAGGTCAGGAGAGTTGTCTGGCCAATCAACACAGTAATACCATGGTCAGTCAACCAGTTACTTGTGGTTTTGGCACTGTGGACAGGTGTCAAGTCTTGCTGGAAAAAGTAATTCAGCATCTCCATAAAGCTTGTCAGCAGACAGGAGCATGAAGTGCTCTAAAATCTCCTGGTAGACAGCTGTGGTGACTTTGGACTTGATAACACAGTGGACCAACACCATCAGATGACATGGTGCCTCAAATCCTCACAGACTGTTGTAACTTGACAGTGGTCTTCAAGCCCCTTGGATTTTGTGCCCCTCCACTCTTCCTCTAGACTGTGGGACCTTGATTTCCAAATGAAACGCAACATTTAATTTGGATCAGTGATGCTTTGAGGTATCATGTCATCTGCTGCTGTTAGTCCACTGTGTTATTATGTCCAAAGTCACCACAGCCATCTACCAGAAGATTTTAGAGCACTTCATGCTTCTGTCTGTTGACAAGCTTTATGGTGGTGGACAATTTCCATTTCCAGCTAGACTTGGCACCTGCCCACTGTACCATAAACCACTGGTAACTGGTTGACTGACCATGGTATTACTGTGCATGAATGGCCAGACAACTCTCCTGACCTGAACTCCATAGAGAAACTATGGGCTATTGTCAAGAGGCAGATGATACACACCAGACCCAACAATACAGAGGAGCTGAAGGCCTCTATCAAAGCAACCTGGGCTTCCATAACACCTCAGCAGTGCCACAGACTGATAGCATCCATGCCACGCATGGAGGCAAGAATTCATGCAAAAGGGGCCCAAACCAAGTACTTAGTACATATGCATGATTATACTTTCTAGAGGGCCGACATTTCTGTATTTAAAAAAAACTTTTTTTATTGATTTTATGTAATATACAAATTTTCTGAGATTTTGAATTTGGGGTTTTTATAAACTGTAAGCCATAATTACTGAAATAAATGAACTTTTGCACAATATTCTAATTTTTCGAGTTTCACCTGTACATCCCTTAGCACAATCATTTTACATTGAGATTTCTATACAGGAGCATTCTTAAAGGGAATAGGTTAAATACGCACTGCACAGGTTTATTACATTGAGCTAATCACTGAGGATGGAAGAAAATACAGCTAGTATAACCACATAAACCGTTATGCCAATGAGAAAGCCACTTGATCTATGTGGCAGTCTATAGGGCCGGTGTTCTCCCAGTACTCTCAGGCTCATGACACGTTTGCTCCTACTGTATGCAGGTCTGGTAGTAGTTTCAAAGGATAATGGATTATTTTTCTATGCTAATTATAATAACTTACTTCAATAAGATTCCTCAAAGCAAATGATAAATAAAACATGAAAGACATGACATGTTAAAGAAGCGTGTTAGAGACTTTAAAATAAGTGCTGTCGATACAGCACAAATTCTTGCTGTAGGTTGCAAACTGACAGCTCTCGATTTGTCACATGCCTTATTATCCCATACATTTTAAGGGACATGATTAAGTCTGTGGTTTGTGGATCTCAAAAAGTTTAAATCAAATCAAATCAAATCAAATTTATTTATATAGCCCAATATCACAAATAGCAATTTGCCTCAATGGGCTTTACAATCAAACACAATAAAAACATACACAGTGAAACAATACATAAAAGATAAAAATGTCCATAGTGAGAATGTAGGTAGATTTCGATAAGATGTCCATAGACTTCAGAAGATGCCAGACAAAGGGCCACACCGTCACTCATCCTTCAAGTCACCATCACTCTTCATATTGTAACCTAGCGAATAGACGGTCAACTGTTCATGATGAACGGGACCCGCAGTAGGAGAGAGCAGGATCCAGGGTGTCCAATCAGCACACAGGACCTGCATGCGAAGAGAGGACGGAGGGAGGAGCTATGGCTCGGAAGTTTGGGAGATAAAAGAAAAATAGGGCCCGCAGCGCGGCGCCTCGCCCCGCGGTGGAGCCCGAGAGGCCACGGCCCGCCCGCCCCCCCACGCCGACGGGAGACCCACCACCAATGGGACCACGCCAGCCAAGCAATCCCGTGCCCCCCCCACATTCACACCACCCTCACCCTATGGGGAAACCAGGTAACCACCAACCCAAACTGAGTGTTTCCACCCCTGGCTTCCCCTCGATCTAAGTTAAAAACACCCCTAGGTTTAAGTTAAAAACACCCCTAGATCTAAGTTAAAAACACCCCTAGGTTTAAGTTAAAAACACCCCTATGTCAAAGTTAAAAACACCCCCGACCCCAAGCTGCAGGCCACCCCATGAGAGGGCACGGAGAGCAGTCATACAGGAGCCGGCACGGCCACAGAGGCGGAGGAAAACCCCCGGCGCAGAAGGCCGCGGACCACGGCAGAGACAAGGCCCCCGGCACCCCAAGCGCGGAGCAGGTAGCGAGACAACCGGCCACGGACAGCCGGCGCCAGCACCGAAAAACACACAGGCGCGGCCAACACCAGCACCCAGCGGTGTAAACAATACCTAGACTGAGACCCTCCCTCTGCAGAAAAGGACTATAATTTATTTAAAAGTTTTGCTGTATAGGTATGTTTTAAGTTTGGATTTAAACTCCTCAACAGAGTTAGATTGTCTTATGGCTGCTGGGAGATTGTTCCATAAAAAAGGAGCCCGATAGGAGAAGGCCCTGCTGCCCGCAGTCTTTTTAACTCTGGGGACACACAGGAGCCCTGTATTCCTAGAGCGAAGTGCCCTGGGAGGGACATAGGTTGCTATGAGACTAGACAAGTATGAAGGTGCAAGCCCATTTACAGCTTTGTAAGTCAGAAGCAGCACTTTAAAATCCGATCTGACATGCACCGGGAGCCAGTGAAGGGAGGCCAATATTGGTGTGATATGGTCAAATTTTCTGGTTTTTGTTAAAATCCTGGCTGCAGAATTTTTAACCTTTTGTAAGCTTTTAGTAGCTGCCTTAGGCAACCCAGAAAATAATACATTACAGTAATCCAGTCTAGAGGACACAAATGCGTGTATTAAGATTTCTGCATCAGACATGGACAGACTAGATCTAATTTTAGCTATATTTCTAAGGTGAAAAAAGGCTGTTTTAGTGGTTTCTTTAATGTGTTTATCAAATGAAAGGTGGGGATCAAAGATAACACCCAAATGTTTGGCAGCAGAACTCTGAGAGATAACGCAATTATCTAGATTTATGGATGGTTGATTGAATTGATTTACATATTGAGGGGAGCTAATTACTAGCAGTTCAGTTTTATCAGAGTTCAGGAGGAGAAAGTTTTTAGTCATCCAGATTTTAACAGCAAATGACATGCCTCTAGATTACTAATTTGAGTAGTGTCATCGACGTTTACGGGGACATAAAGCTGAGTATCATCAGCATAGCAGTGGAAATAATTCCATAACTGCGTATAATTTGGCCTAAGGGTGCTAGGTATAATGAAAATAACAAAGGTCCTAATACCGATCCCTGTGGTACACCATGTTTAATTTTTGAGAATATAGAATTAGTGTTATTATAAGAAACACAGTTAATTCTTTCAGATAGGTAGGATTTTAACCAGGCAAGGGCTAATCCCGAGATACCATACAGGTATTCCAATCGGGCCAGGAGTATATTATGGTCTATTGTGTCAAATGCTGCGCTAAGGTCGAGTAATAGGAGCACTGAGGTTTTGTTTAAGTCTATCATTAATAGAATATAATTTGCTACTTTAGCGAGAGCTGTTTCAGCCGAGTGGCAGGCCCTGAAGGCTGACTGAAATGGTTCAAATAAATTATTAAAACTAATGTGTGCTGAGAGTTGTTGCGAAACCACTCTTTCTAATATTTTAGATAAAAATGAAAGGTTTGATACTGGTCTATAATTATTTAGAGATTCAGGATCCAGGTTAGGTTTTTTAAGTAGTGTTTTAACCACTGCAGTTTTGAAAGTAGAGGGGACCGTACCAGTTGTCAATGATAGGTTAATACGTTTTAATATTGTAGGACCCAGGCTTGGCCAGAATTCTTTAAACAATTGAGCAGGCCAGGGGTCGAGGGAGCAGGTAGTTACTTTAGAGGCAGCAACAATTTTAGTTAATACGTGAAAGGGGATAACGTCAAAATGCCTGAGAACAGAAATGTTATCAATTATGCTAGTTGAGCTGAGTTCATTTAATATGCCATTGCTAATGCTTATATCAGTTGTTACACTCAATGAGCTCATTTTGTTCCTTATATCATCTATTTTATTAGTGAAGAATTCTAAGAATTCTTGAGCAGTGTGAGTTGAGCCATTTGGCTGTTGAGGTTTTTTAGTTAGTTTGGCTACAGTGTCAAACAGGAATCTAGGATTATGTTTATTATTGTTGATTAGACAGGAATAATATGCTGATTTTGCTTTAGTTAGAGCACGTTTATATTTTAACACACTATCCCGCCATAGCAGGTAGAGTGCCTCTTGTTTTGCTTTACGCCAAGCTCGTTCCAGTTTCCTGGACTCTTTCTTGAGGGTGCGAATTTCCTCTGTAAACCAGGGTGATATTCTTATTGTTCGTTTAATTTTTGTGGAGCTAGGTGCAACAGAGTCTAGGAGGGTCGTTAGGGCTACGTTTAAGTTATTAGTTAAGTCATCAACAGACTCAGTTATTGTTGCTAATGGGGATAACATTGTGGGAATTTGTTCATTTATGGCTAATAATGATGCCGGGCCAATATGGCGGGATGTGATTACGGTCCCGTCAACAGGCCTGCTGAATGGGTTGTCCAGTACAGCTTGGAATTTAATTAAATAATGGTCTGATAATACGGGCGTACTGGGGAGACACCCACCCAGGCCAGTTACCTCAATCCCATGGGAGAGTATGAGGTCAAGGGTGTTTCCATCATTGTGAGTTGGCACCTTAACAAACTGTTTAAAGCCGCAATTATCAATGATTTCTGAGAACGCTTTACTAAGTGGGTCAGAGGGTTTGTTTAAATGGATATTAAAGTCACCAATAATTAAGATTCTATCGCAATGAGTTATAAGATCTATAATAAAATCGCCAAACTGTTCTAAAAATTTGGAATAAGGGCCAGGAGGTCTGTATAGGACCACCATAGTTAAACTTTGTATTGAAGGAGGTGATTTCATAACCAGAGCCTCAAATGAATCACATTTAGTATTAGTTGTCGAGGTTAAGTTAAAAATAGATTTATATATTAAGGCAACTCCGCCACCCCTTCTATTATCACGGGCAGCTTGTGAGTATGAATAATTTGATGGAGAGGCCTCATTTAGTGGTAGGACAAAATTTGGCTGCAACCAGGTTTCACTCAGACCAATAATATCAAGCTTATGGGCAATAATCATATCATTTATTAGTAAGGCTTTAGTAGATAGAGACCTAACGTTTAGAAGCCCAAATCTGATCGTCCGTTTAGTCGGAGCAGGTCGCTTATGGCTTTCGATAGCTATGGGATTTATTGGGACAGTGTATCGTACTTTATTAGGCATATGCCCATGTAATGGCCTATAAATGGGCCTAAGGTGGCGAGGAAAAGACACAGTCTCAATGCTATAAACTGAGCCATCAATTTGAGAATTTGATGCCGGAGGTGGACAGTAGGGGGTGCTGGAGACTCGAATGGTAACCTGAGATGAGTGCAGAGGAAGAGAGGTGTGGGCGATCTGTGGAGTGGGTGTGTGCCGAGCCCGAGTAAACAGTCACGCAGGTGTGAAGGATTGCACTACATGCTGGATATTGCATGCCAGAATGTGACTTCCATGGTGGGTTGGGTGAATCCCATCCCTTTTAAATAGATCTGCCTGGTTCCAGAACAAATCAAAATTGTCGATAAAAAACATGTCATGTGATCTTCAGGTGGACTGAAGCCATGCATTTAGCTGAAAGATTCTGCTGAACGATTCAGTGCCGCGAGAAGAGGAAATGGGGCCGGAAATAAAAATGGACTCAAAGCGGGGTTTTAGGACAGTGAAAAGGAGTTTAAAATTCCTTTTAGTTTCCTCAGATTCCCGGCGGGAAGTGTTGTTTCGCCCTACATGAATCACAATGTCTGTGATGGATGACGGGAGAGAGGGCAGTAATTCTAAAAGCCATGCAGATCAGTGAAAGGAGTCAAGGACAGATGAAAAATATCAGAAGAGAGCATCTGCCTTGAGGCAAGGGCAGCAGAGTAATCTAGCAGCCAAAACGGATGTGTCCAATCAAATAAGATGCTAGTCTGAAAGACTTGACTGACTTGTTTTTTCTGGCTACTTTAAACTCCAGCTACATGTGTCCATTTTTTGTCACTGTCTCTCAGGAAGGCTGCTGGTGGAATCACAGAGCCAAACAAGTCAGTCTGAGGTAGCGCCTCAAGCTGAACAGTCTAGGATCTGGTACACTAACTGGTTCAGATTGGCCTCATTTGTCCGATTTTACCTGTGTGGACAGACACAGGTTGTGCCAATGGTTTGTGGTGCATGAGCAGCACATGATTTTCTTTTGTATACTTAACCAAATAGCTATAGCAATCCATTCCACCAGGGCCGGCCCTGACCAATTTGGCGCCCTAGGCAAGATTTTAGCTGGCGCCCCCCATTGCATTGCAGTCAGGTCCACCACTGTTCATACACTCACACAGAACTGGATAGCTTTGTCTTTGACATTTCATTTTATTTTAGATAGAAAATAACCCACAAAATAAAAACCATATTACAAAACAAGTGACATAACATTAAAAAATGCACAGAAAAATGCAGACGTTAAAATTTAAAATTATAATCTATCACAAGTATAGTTAAAATACATCATAACTTTGCATTGAATATAATTCCACACAAAAGCTATATTACAAAATTAAATGACAGAGACCTCTGGTTTGTACTGCTATTTAACTTGATTCCAACATAGAGCTGTCTACATTTAGATGTTAAGACCTCATCTTCATATCTCAACAAGCTCACCTCACCTTGCTACAGCCTGACTACTCTTGCCTTTGGGTCTATTGGTGAAGCCTTTATTCCTCATGCTGCATCACTGGGCTGTGCTAAGGTGGAGAAGATGTCTGCAGGACAGGTGGCTCAAAGTATTTCAAAGGAAAACCTGAAGAGAAAAGAGAAGTATACATGTTGTTACATTATTTATATTGATACATGGTGAAAAGCTTTAAAATGGAAATTAGATTAGATTAAACTATTGTAATTAACATTAAATGCAGTTTAGCATCCATCCAGAGTGAAGAGAAGCAGTAACTAATGGAAAGCTATAGGTAAGGTACAATCAAACGGAAAAGTTTGCTCCTGCTTTTTATTAAATCAGAATCAAGCCTTCTGATGATATCTCATGGCTTTATGTATAGCACTTTGATTTACCTTGTGTTGAAAAGTGCCTCACAAATAAACTTGACTTGCCTCAGGTATGCAATATTAACAGTTATTAACTGTGCACTTTTACCACTGATGTAAACTAACACAATAAAACCAAGGTTGACAACCATTAATTATAGTGGAAAAGGAATAGCTTTCTAATAACCATTACAAGCAGTGCAAACGTTGGCAAGTTATGACAGGGGATGTAGGCTACCTGAACAATCTTTCTAAATGTCTCTGATGAATTTAAGCTGGGAGTAACGTTACCCATCTTCCAAAAGTAAGCTAGCAAGTTAACACACTGCTCCTACAACGGCTAAAACAATGCAGCACACTATTCATTCATCACATTAACGTCACTGTAGGCCTACCTCTGTCTTTGTCATGTTTTTCCTCCTCTTCTTTTCCTTTTCAGTCGTCCCTTGGCACGAGAGAGCTTTTGTCTTTTTGACATGGTGTGCGCTCTTTCCTCCCGGTTCCGACCGGTGAAGTTACCGTTCAGATACCTGGCTGATCGCCAGAAATCTGGAAGAGTCTATCGGAGGAGGGGGGGGGGGGGGGGGCGCTTAATTTTTTTTATATAGTTTGACTATCCTCAGTAGTTGTCATATTTTAAGCTTAACTCATATTTTGAAATTATGGTATTAACAGTATTAGTAAAAAAAAAAAAAAAAGTTTTGGTAGCCCTTTTTATTTTTTTTATTTTTTAGCGGCGCCCCCTGCGGATGGATGCGCCCCTAGCATTTGCCTATACTGCCTATGCTCAGGGCCGGGCCTGCATTCCACTGTAGTTACGATGCTTCAGTCAAAACAGCAAATGTTCATAATGGAATAAAGAAGAAAAAAGGCTATATGGTTCTAAAAAAGTTAGAACCATAGAGATCTGTAATACATGCTTCCCTGATATATTTTTTAAAATGTTCTGTATAGATTTCCAATACAAATAGATACAATATGAAATCGAAAAAAATAGTCAGTGATTCTTGAGAAGTGGAACAAAACAGGGTGCAATGTTGAAAAAATACAAACCCTAGTTTCGTCAAATTAAATTACATGTATGTATCCTCTCTCTAGGTCGTCCTCAGACGAGCCCTCCATCGTTGCTTCCAGTCATCCCGATTTTCCATACATCTGGCCAGTCCATTGGTACTTTGCGCTCCTGCATCCTTCTTGAGTACATCCACGTATGTTAGTGTAGGACGTCCTCGAGACCGATGACCATGATTTGGTTCCCATAGTACCAATTTGCTGGCTGCCAGTCTCATTCTTCTAGAAGCTACTTTCTCGCTAACACTTGGTATTCCTTCATACAGGATACTGTTGGTGACATGTGTGCTCTTGCTGATGTTAAGTACTGCACGGAGCATCCTGGTGTAGCACCCGTCTAGAGACGTCTGCAAGGTTGGCTTCAGAGACCAGCATTCGCTGCCGTAGAGGAGAACAGACTCTACCGTTGCATAGAAGAAGCTGCATTTGATTTGACGGGGGAGGTTGGAGTTCCAAACACAGGTCATGCCGTTCAGGGCCCTCCATGCGAGTGCCTTCCTCACCTTTAGGTCCTGCTCGGTTGAGTTGACCCATGAGCCCAGATACTTGAAGTCCTTGACTTCCTTCAGCACAGAGCCACCAGATGTTGTCAGCGGTTGATGCTCCGGTGAGATGTTGTAGGTGATGACCTCTGTTTTCTTGGCGTTTAGCCTTAGGCCAACCTTGGCACACTCCAGCTCCACTCTGTTCAGGAGATCCTGTGCTTGCTCCACATTGTTGGAGAGCAGGCTGATGTCATCCGCGTAGTCCAGGTCTGTCAGGACAACTGCAGGGTGTCGCTTTGACCTCCTTGGGGTTAGTTGAAGCTGAGGTCCTGCTCCCGCCCACTGATGGCTTTTCTGAGCGCGTAATCCAGGACTATAATGAAGAGGAAGGGGGCTAGTGTATCCCCTTGTATTACTCCAGCCAGGATATCAAACTCCTTAGTGTTGCCATCTGGGGTAACCACCTTGGACCTTGTTCCTGCGTGCATGGTCTCAATAGCCCGGAGTAGGTTGGGAGGAACACCGTAGGCCTTAAGGATCTTCACCATTGTGCCTCTGTGGATTGAATCAAATGCCTTTTTGAAGTCGATAAAGCACAGTACAGCTGTCAGGTTATCCTTCTTCACCTCCTCGATCATTCTCCTTAGTTCCAGGATCTGGGCTGTGGTGGTTCTCCCCTCGCGAAAGCCATTTTGGTTGTCCCTCAGGTGAGGGTCGATGGCGCTCCTGATCCTGTTTAGTATCATACGGTTGTATATTTTTGCCGTGATACATGTCCAACATATACTAAGCTACTGAGCTAAGCTTTGGCACAACCTCCCAGCTTTTGTTTTTTTTTACCGTCATTGGCCTATCACCACCGTCAGATGTCAACTCCGTCGGACTTATCGGAATGACGTGATTATTTCTGTTATCGGCCCGATAATTATCGTGCACCCCTATTTTGAACCCAAATATAGATTAGCCAATGGCAATTAAGTTGCCTCTTCGAGGTACGACAACTCATGGTCATACAACCAACAAAATATAAATACAGAGAGAAACATATAAATAGACAAAAAAAATATACATCATTTGATAATCGAGCGTTTTAGCCTTTCTTTTTAAATAAATGTAATTATTTGATAATCAAGCTTTTTATTTCAAAATGTATTTTTGTTGAGTCATGTAGCCTATCTATGTATTCATTTATTGAGACATCTATGCACTTATTAATTTATTATAACAGCGGATATAGTCCTCCCATGGGCTTCATGACTGGTATAAGAGGTGGTTGGAAGAATTTTAAAACCATTGGCATGGCAGTTGCATATTGTATCCTAACGTAACCATTTGCATATCACGTTGTTTCAAATCACTTATCCGAATTCAGCAATACAGTACAGTGCTTACTATATTGACACTTAATGTTAAGTACACCACTGCTTCCTGGGCAGACTGTGTTGACCAGTGTTTATCACTCAGGGTGTTGCCTTTCTCACATTAAGGGGAAACGATTGCTGGCTCCTGTCGTTTTTGATATTCAGCGGATAACGACATTGTCACTGGGCAACTATGGGTCGGATGCTTGGCAAATCAACAGCTTTATAAGGGAGGGGGCATCTCTTCTTCATCACAAAGAAGCCACCATTCATCTGAACAACCCATCTCTATGTACTCCTTACAGCTTTATATTTGCCGTCTTTGTTTCTTCTGTGTCCTAAAATGACTGCCCTACATTAAAAATGCCACATCAACTCTATTGTTTTTTTGTCAAATCCATTTGGAATTCAGTGGAAGCCTGCCCACCCACAGCCTTCACCCGTCTCTTTGGGCTCAGAGCGCCATCAGTGTGAGTGTTATAACACAGGCTCTTTTGGAGGAGAGAATGGTGTGTTTCTGATTTTCTGTCTAGTTCAGTTCCCTTAGTGAACTGGGTTGACAGCTTGAATGCTGTTACACTGTATGTCCCAGTTAAACCCGGCTGTAGCCCACCACAACACACTCTGTTTTTACTGTGCTCTGACATTAAAAGAAGTCTTTATACACATCCGTTTCTCCTCTGAATACACACTCAAATTGAGTAAATGCAGCTACCCACGCAGTGTGAGTACAGGTTAACACATGTATCGCATATACAGTAGATGCATCTTAAAGGACTTGTTATGAAGGACATTGTGGAACTTTGTAGCCAAGAAGGCTCATTTATGCTCCCATTTTGTGCATTAATAGAGACATACATTTTCAACGTTCAACGTTATAATCGTCACTGCCCTCATACTTGCATGCGTCTTTTACGTTGAAATGGACGTTAAGCAATACAACCGCTAGTGGGCAGCAGCGCCGCTCAGAGTCAAAAGTTACTCAAATAGGAAGAAGCGTCAAACAGTGAAGAAAGTGTAAGAAACTGTTTAAGCGATAGTGACATAGCCATAGCAATGAAATAAGCTAAACTGGAGGCTGTATTGTAGACAGCGGGTACGTTAATATCACGACATGTCAAACAAACTAGTCTTGCACGGACCTAGTGCGTTTTACACCCTCTTAGACCCCACTATATGAATATCTCTTTGTCCTGCTCTTCTTTCTTCTCTACTTTGATTCTCAAGCATTGCTCTCTCCTGCTCCTGTTCTTTCCCCTATTTCCTTCTCCCTCTTTCCCTGTCATTCCCTTTCACTACATACAATCACATGCAGTGACACTCAGCTTTCCAGCTTCATTCAAATGCTGAATTATTAAGGGAACCAATTGTAAAAAGGTCTGCTCTGCATTGCTGTGAAAACTATCTCCATTTTAACTGCATGTCTGAGCGGAGGCTCGTGCGAGTGAGCCTAAACTTCGAAGAGGACAGAAGAAAAATGAGGGCAGGGATTTGAAATTCCAATTGAGAATAAAAAGAAAGTTTAGAAACTTATTCAGAGGCCTTAAGAAGTCTAAGTGTGTGAATATTGCAGCATTATAGTGTGTGTGTGTGTGTGTGTGTGTGTGTGTGTGTGTGTGTGTGTGTGTGCGCGCGCACGCGTTTTTGTGATGACAAGCCATGTGTCTCCCAGTGTACAATAGGTGTCACTGTACTCCACAGGTTTCTATTCCAGTTTGTGAGCATTACTGTTTTACAGCATAATGTTGACCTACTCCACTTTTTGTCTTTTAGGCAACTTTTTCAACTTAATTTGCGTTGGTTGTGACTGGAAATGGATTCTGCTGTGTTAGTATTCAAGCAAGGGTGTGAATAATGCCAGCATCAGCTACTGTAGCTGGGATTTTGCTGCAGGGTCTGGGTGATTCCAAAATACGTCTGACTTTGACATTTCTCAACTGTTTTTTACACCTACTACACATATGTAACCACACATACACTAGGCTTAAGTTTTGTAAATCAATTTTGCAGGGTTCAAAGCATATATCAAAGGGATATTGGCTTATGTCCCATGATGCACAGACACTGATTATGGGTTACCCACCGCAGCTTGGTTTCAGGGAGTTCATTGGGATTATTAACGTGGGGTTTGCATAGTGTTTTTTTAGAACAAGTATTTGAATTCGGAAATAAACAAGTATTCAAGGCCTGTTCATTTGTTTTCGAGACATTTTCGCTATATTTGCAGACTCTCCGCCATAGCGACTTAATTAAGCAAGTGTAAGGATAAAAGAACACAAGGTTATGTCCCAGATGATCCTCGCGAGTAAAACTACTGATTTCAATTAAACTCTCATGCTAAACTTTATACAGCTGAAATTATCTGATTACTTTCTCCCTATGCTAGTTAACGACCAGCGACAAATCTAGCAACTTTTCACGGGTGTGTTGTTGAGAGAGTAATGGGCGCCAGTGCTCCTGGTTAAAAAGGTCTAGAGCCCTGAAATGTCTGCTGTACAGTTTAAATGTGAATCCAGACCAAATCACTCACACACACACACACACACACACACACACACACACACACACACACACACACACACACACACACACACACACACACACACATATTCAAGCAACACATTGAAATGCTGCCATTTCTGCATATAGACACTTGTTCATTTTGTCCACTCCCCTTGGCCCATAAACATTTCATCAATGTGGCTTGGGACAAGATCAACCTCATCAAACATTCACTCTTGCATGCCAGGTAAGCCTTTCTGATCCTGCCAACACTCACGCGACAGCAAACCCATTGCCTCTTATTCATGATGTGCAATAAAAAGTCTGGCCTTTTCCCAAAAGCTAGGAAGAGTGCGCGGAACGCTCTCATTTACCTTCATGTGTGGGATGTACAGTATGGCAGTCCAAGACGACATATATTTTTAAAGGAGAGTATACAGGGAAATACGTAACCCCCATTTTTTTTCTTCACACACCACATACTCAGTGAATGTAAATAGTGTGGCTCTGTCTGAAGCCGTCCGCCTCAAGGGAACCTCTACATGCACTATATTAGGCATGCACATAGTGACGTTTAAACAAAAGTTTTAATTTAGACTGTAGTCGAACTGTCTATTAGAAAAACTGTGAGAAAATGTGCACAATATAAATGCTTTAGGAGCCCTTCATCCTTAGCATTCCTCTAGACAATTACCAAGCCGTTAATGTAAATTATGTTGTAATGTGCGGCGCACTGTTTATTAATATAACGTCCCGTCATCAGAAACATGCGGGCCTACTGGATGGATTAACACTCATCCAATCGCTCCGTCAAGTAAACCAGTCAGAGCTTTTTGTTTGGGCAGAGATCGTTTTTTTTTTTGTGTGTCTTTATAAAGTTTCTTGTTAAACATTAGTCTATGCTACTGTTTGCTATCGCCCTCTGTGTGGGCAGTATTATAACAGCTGACGAAAAAAATATATATAATAATAGCGTCATCAGAGCGGGCCTTTTAGGTAGCGGTCAAGACAACCTTTCTGTGCTAGTTTGTGCTGCTCTCACCTTTATTTATATACAGTGGAGGAAATAACTATTTGATCCCTCACCGATTTTGGATGTTTGCCCACTTACAAAGAAATAGGGGAGAACGGGGTAATTTGTCACATGGGTTGGATGTCACATTCGTTATATCTCGCCACCAGAGCGCGCTAGCTCTGAAATGTTGATATAAAAAAGGTCCAGAATTTGGATCAGAGGTCACATACATAGACTTCCTTGGAGGAAGACAGCTGCATTTCAGGTGAGAGGATGTTTTGTGTTTTTCATGTCAAATTCAAAATATTTTGCTTCTCAGTATTTTTCTTCTAGGCTTTTACACAATGGGTTTATAACAAAACACTTGTTACCCACAGAAAGTGTGAAGGGTAAACTATAGTTTAGATTGTGGTTAGCAAGCTAATTAGTTGTCAGATGGTTGTTGGCCTTGATGCTAGCAAGAAATTCAAGTTGGGGTTGGTCGTCAAATTTTTTGGGGGGTTGGTTGTCACATGTTATCTCAAGGCTGCAGCCAGAAAAGGAACCCAATAACGAAAGAAATTGTCAAGCTGTATCCTCACTGACACCCCAGAGAAGGAAAGAATAGAGCAGGAAAAGGCAGCTAGCAAGCAAAAGAAAAAAGGGCAACAAAATCAAAACAACCCAGTGCATCCCAAACTAGACTAGCTGCCAAGGCTACAGAACGTTATGTAGGCCTATTTGTCAACTTGACAATGCAATTAAACATTCAAATTTGGTTCTGCCTCCTTGCCTTCTTTTTAAGATTTTTCCCATTAAGATAACATTGTGACAAACAACCCCATAGTGTGTGACAACCGACCCCTTGATGGGGTTGGTTGTCACAATGTGTCAGAGTGTCTTTGATGGTAAATTACTTCTTCATTACAATAAGTTGGAAAAAAAGAGAGACACACATTTCTAGCCAACACCTTAAGCTTCAATTTAATGTAGGAATGGCTATTGACAGATGTTTTGGTGATGAGCAATTCTCACTAGAGTAAAAAGTGTGCCTACTTACCCCGTTCTCCCCTAAGCTGTCTTTAATTTTAAAGCTAGGTTTATTTTAATGGTGATAGACAGAATATCAAAAAGAAAATCCAGAAAATCACATAAAAAAATATATAAATTATTTTGCATTTCATTGAGTGAAATAAGTATTTGATCCCCTACAAACTATAAATTATTCTGGCTCCCACAGATTAGTCCTCATGCTTTAAAAAAGTATTCCTAATTTCAACTAGTTTCCTGTATAAAACACAACTGTCTCAACTTGTTACCTGTATAAAATACACCTGTCCACAGAGTCAATACATCAAACTCCAACATCTCCATCATGGGCAAGACCAAAGAGCTGCCTAAAGACAACAGGGACAAGATTGTAGACCTGCACAAGGCCGGAATAGACTATAAGACCATTGGCGAGAAGCTGGGTGAGAAGGAGACAACTGTTGGTGCGATTATTCGAAAATGAAAGAAACACAAAATGACCATCAATCTCCCTCGGTCTGGGGCTCCATGCAATATCTCACCTTGTGGGGTATCAATGATCATGAGAAAGGTGAGGGATCAGACCAGATCTACAAAGGAGGACCTTGTTTAATGATCCCAAGGCAGCTGGGACCACAGTCACCAACAAAACCATTGGTAACACACAATGCCATAATGGATTGAAATACTGTAGTACCCCCTGCTCAATAAGGGACATTGCCAATGATCACCTGAACGACTCAGAGAATGCTTGGGAGAAGGTGATGTGGTCAGATTAGAACAAAATCAAGTTATTTGGTATCATAGTCACTCGCCATGCTTGGAGGAAGAGGAATTCTGACTATGACCCCAAGAACACCATCCCCACAGTCAAGCATGGAGGTTGAAGCATTATGCTTTGGGGTTGTTTCTCTTCTAAGGGGACAGGTGGACTTCACTGCATCGAGGGAACTATGGATGGGGCCATGTACCATGAAATATTGGGTGACAACCTCTTTCTCTTAGCCAGGTCCGTAAAAATGGGTCTTGGATGGGTCTTCCAGCACGCCAATGACCCTAAAGGGGGGGGGGACACCCTACCAACTGAGCTAAGGGCGCCCCCGAGCAATGTTTTGATAGGGGATCAAATACTTATTTTACTCAATGAAATGCAAAACAATTTATATCTTTTTGATATTCCGTCTATCACTGTTAAAATAAACCTAGTATTAAAATTATAGACCGTTAATTTCATTGTAAGTGGGAAAACTTACAAAATCAGTGAGGGATATATATATATATATATATATATATATATATATATATATATATATATATCCCTCTTTTACTAGCCCACACATACAGCTCTATACACACATTAATTCTCACCCAGTTTATGTTCAAGTCCAAGTGATTGGCAATAAATTACTAACCGACTAGTATTTCTGGTGCTGACTAGTAAGGCAGCCGACGTTTCAACGTTTAACCGTCTAGTCATGTGCATCCCTACTGTATCGGTCCCATGCATACAGACACTGTACACATGGTAATAGTGAGTTGCATTGATGCTTTTAATGTGTAGGAATTATGTTTACCGCCTTCAAATCTATGCCTTGTTCGAGCTAGGTTATGTAACATATTGTCAACATCTTTTAAGAATGATTTATATTTTTTAGAGGTGGGCATAGATTAATTTTTTTAATCTAGATTAATCTAGATTAATTTTGGAATTAATCTAGATTAATCTAGATTAAAATGGCTCATTTGAATTCATTCATAATATGTGTGTGCTCCTAAATAATGACTCAAAGTAAGTCTTTGAGAACGTGTTTCTCAAGCCAGGTGGCGCATCAGACCAGGGGCTCATCTCCTGTGCAGGTGCACACCTAATGCATCAAGTTAACTTGCGTGCAGAAAGAGGATGTCACGGAACTCATGTCCGTTGGCTTTTCAATATAAGACTGTCAAAATAAAAGTCCCGCAAAACAATCGTTATTTTGGGGATTAACTTCTCCGCGTGAGAAATTTGAGTTGTAGGCTAGCGTGTGAGAGTGTGAGCTGGTTGATATGAGTGTGTCTCACGGCCAAAAGGGTGAGACTTGGCAGCTCTGTCAGTTGTCAAACAAAGCGGACGGACGTGGTCTCTATAGCAACGAGATCAGCTGAGCTATCACTGATAAAAAAAATATTGTTTCCATAATGATTTCCATAGCCTTAAGCCATAGGCTAGCCTACATGTTGTGTAATTCAGTGATTTTCAACCTTTAATGAGTCGAGGCTATGCATTGGCTTTGGCGATCTCCCTTGCCTCTTTTTTTTCTCTCCACACAAAGCTCTCCCATTGCACACACGCATGCCCCGGCCGCTTCCGAGAGCACAGACTGTTAGAACTCCTACAGTAAACCAATTCTGCATTGCACAAGGTGCAAACAACCTTGGTCTTGTCGAGGTTTCCATTGGGAAGCTTCTTAAAAATACATTTTCCCTGAAGCAAACCCGGCGGCTTCCTAGCTGCATCCATGTCAGCACGTTACGTTTGATGTGGTAGGCTACACAGGTGCGAAGTCGGACTCGTTCTGACTCGTGCACTACAGTGCAATTCGGCCAGGTATATATCCGCGCTAAAATAAGAGGAACAAGAGATTAACGGCGATATATTTTTTTTATCGCCGATAAGAGTCTGGCGTTAACGCAGCACGTTAACGCCGTTATCGGCCCACCACTAATATTTTTATTTTTTTGCAGTTTGCATGGGAAGCATTATGATATCCCCATTTTTTAATATTGCAGAAGGTGGGGAGGAAGGAAAAGAGGTTAGGGCAGGTTAGTAGAGGACAGGCAGAGGAGGGGAAGGACAATTTTGAAAGTTTGGAGTAAAGAGGCAAAGAGAAAAAAAAATGTAAAGGGTAAATAGTGTACATGTTGCTTTATTAACACCAGCTGTTATCGAACTCTCTGCAAATACACACACACACACACTAACATCCTCTCTCTTGGGTGTTAGATAATACAACAGAATAATCAGCAGGTATCTGCCTCCTCTCACTGGCCTTTGGATGAGAATAAAACAACACATGACATACTGTTCCTCCTCAATCCCTCCCACTGTTATTCCCCCTCCCTCCATATTCCTTCTCTCTATACTCCCACCATTCTTCTTTCATTCCTGTCTCTCCATCCATCACTCACCCTCCCGTCACTCTCCATTCCTCACCTCTGAAAATGTCTCTCTCCCTCCCTCCCTCCCTCCCTCCTTTTTTTCCGTCTTTCGTGTTATTCCCCTCTTTACATACACATTTTCATTTTCATTTATTTTTTTTCTTTTGATTTCAGATATCACTGAACCTTTTACACACATACACAGTGCAACAGAGCAGAAAAAACATCTTCCCACAGATGAGTATAGGTTATATAAACGTTGAGCTGGTTTTCTTGACATTTGCTGTTTATTTTGTATTGTTTGTTCTCACATATTTTGTGTTGTACAAAGACCAAGAGGTTTGTGTTAACTTTAATAACTAATTAACTAATAAATAATTCCGTCATCCATTTAAATAGAGATGCTATTTAAATGGGTGACTGAATTATTTTTTTCCCCATCTAGAAAATCCGTGCTGAGAAAGTTGACGAAGATACCGGCTGAGGTTCCAACTGATACAGCTGCTCTCAAATTATAGCAACACATTGATTAACATTGATTTCATGGAGACTAGGGCTACGACATTTTGTGTTAAGATGTCAGTGTTAAGATTCCAAATTCAAATTGAAGCAGTAATTTCTTATTATTCCCAGGCCCTTGGTTTTCTACAAATGGAAGCTGGGAGACACATTTTATCTTTATGTGGCAGTGATAACAAAAGATGCAGTGATTGCAAGTGAGAAGACACACATACGACTCTGTTGGAATTGCTTTTGGACAGAGACTGCTCAATTTCTGAGATATTACCAAAAAGGAGACAGCACTAAAACCGGGTTAAAGTCTTGGCTGATGGAATCACTTATTCATGGGGGATACACTTTATGGAACTGCTAGGGTCAAACTTGACGGTGGATTTTTGGTTTGGTTGCAGTGTCTCATAAATAATTGTTTTACTTTCCTTGTCCTAACAATTGCAATGTACTCTTGATACTGTAGAGCTGCAGCAATGAGACAGTAACTTTTCGAATAATTGCGTAGCATTATGTGGTATTTTTACGAGGCTTCTCAAATGTGAATACTAGCTGTTTTACTTTTTTACAACTGAAATATATTAAAGCTGGGACTGTTAGTTGGGCAAATTTGTTTATTGAAAGATGTCTCCTCGGTCTCTGAGAAACTGGAATGGACATATTTTCTAGAACAAGCGATTAATTGATGAATTGAGAAAATAATCTGTAGATGAATTGATAATGAACATATCATTAATTGCAGCTCTACAACTATTAGCTCTTTGTTTAGCCACGGATAGTTAATTAAGGTATAGTACTGTGTGATGTGAAAGTAGAAAAATGTACGGTAGAAAAGGCTAAACCATTGAGCCAAAGCAGAGTGATCCAGCTAAGCCCATAGTCACTTAGCCGGGAGGTTTACAGTTGGGTCACCGTGGTAGCCCCTTTATCCTCTTCCCTGCTAGCCTTCCATTGACTGGGTCAATAACCCACACACAGTCACACACACAATCACTCCCCCCCATTCATCATCAACTGGATGCCTGTCAGAGTGTTCTACAGCTTCTCTCAGCCCTGGCAGATTACTTCCTGAGGCTGATTGTGTTTTTGTTTTTATAGCTGTCTTCTTACCGTCCCCCGACTGCTTTTCCGTTTCATAACCAACACAACACTGAAAAAAAGTGTTTTTATAACCTTCTTCCTGATGTAAGAGGTGATCATGTGTACACATAATTTAATGGCCATATATAATTACCTCTTACCAGCACAGAGGAAAATGCAGCAAGTGTTGAAAATGACCTGCAGTGTATATTACAATGCTGTATTTCTTTGTACCTTCGTGCTGCCTCCACATTTCAGCACTGGCTTTATAGACACTGGCTTTGTTAACATGCAGAAAATGATGAGACTGCACTTCAGCAGAGTTGTTATACCCCATACATTTAGTATCTTCTACAAATCTCACCAACAGCCACTTCATTTATGTAGGATCCCAGTAATCTACGATTATGCATTGTGGGCATCTCGGGGCTCTTCGCCCAGTGTTTCAGCTGACCTGCAGCTAAAAAAAATGGCACATAACAGTTTGAGTGTACAAATGGCTTCCATTGCAATAACCAAACAGAGCAAAATTATTTCATATTTGGGAACTTCAGTTTATCTGCCCAATGGTCCCCTACTGAAAAGACCGTCTGCTTTCATTTCCTTGAGACTACTACAAATTTAAATTGAGATGAACGCAAACATGGCTCATCATTACTCATTACAGAAATGTTGCGACACTTGTTGAAGTAACTGCTGGTAAGGTCCCTCAGACTTAATTAAAATAAATTATAAAAGTGTCTGCACAGCTCTGTGTATGCTGGAAAAGCTTTTGTGAATGCAATTAATATTAAACGTCTGTTTGTCCTTGAATGAAAACACTATTCGTTTTTTTAGAGTCAGCTGCATACAAATTGGCAACAAGGCTCTGCATTACACAGTGCCTCAACAACTACTGGTCTATCGAAATGTTACTGCTGAAAATAAATCTATGGAGCACAGTAAGGGCTGCATGGTATAGAACCCCCATGAGACCATTACATTGTCAGAAGCATTTCTTTTGTCTCCATACATTATTCTGACGTGTTTTGATGTTTAGTTTGGCTGCAACTAAATATCAAAATGTTCTGAGCTGAGCTGAGGAGATGTGTCCTGCTGATAGGCTGTGACCATTTGATTTAAAATGTGTGTGTTTCACCAAGCTTTTTTCAGTCTAATGTGAGACCAATCGCTGTAAGTGGTTTCTGTTAGTATCCCCATTGTCTCAAAATAGGGACTAAATCATTTAAGGGGAAATTATGTGTATCTGTAAACATCAGCTCCATCGCTCCAACTAGAATAGTCTGATGGAATATGGTGGATCACGCAAGTTCGTTTTCCTGAAGATGCTGGCCCGTGTTGTTAACTCTTCCTCTCCTCTCTGAAGCTCATCAGTCAGTCCCATGTGGGTTGTGGTTGTCATCAAAATACAACAAAGTAAAGGTTAAAAAAAGAAGTGTGGATAGGAAACCAACCATGCAAAAACTGATTGTAGCCTGAGTTTAGGTCTGGTATATATAATTGATGGACTATTCATGGTCAATTAAATGTTGCATTGTATTATGTTTCCATATTCTTGTTCCGTGACCGACATGGTCCACATCACATAGAATTACTAAAATCTTCAATCACAATTTACAAAACATTCTGTATTGCTCTGCTAAGTTTTTAATAGAATCTGCTTTATTCAATGTCTGTATGCCAATCCTCTGTGATTGTAGTTCCTTAAATCACAGACTTTCCTCTAAATCAAACATTGATTCTTTTATTTTATCATCCATTTCCACTAAATGTTCATGTATGGGGTAAATGTACACTTGACATTTGTATTATGAGCAGTACAGTACCAACTGCTTAACCGCATCATGTATTCTTAAGTAAATGGCTTTTTCAAAAAAAGTGTGAAATTAGACAAAATGTTGGACAAAATGGTTTTATAGCAGATTAAACAGAAACACATGATCTGTATACAGTCTTGTTTACACTTTTTTCACGTGGTTTCTGTCTTCAATTGATACAGTTAACAGCGAGCATGTATTGTTATGCCCCACATGAAACAGGTTCAGTTTCAGAACCGTTTCATTACACTTGAGAATGATTGCACGGCTGGTAAATCAATATCCAAGGAATTAAGGGTAAATGGAACATTAATGTACAATACTGTTTATTCACCAATATTGGTGCCCAATGAAACTGCCAGGAAACAATTGATCTGCCTTATCTGTGTGGCTCTTACATTAGGATCGTCTCCATGAACAAGACTCCCCTTCAGCTCCAGCAATGTGAGGTTAGGCATGCCGTGCTCAGACAGAGGGCACATATTGAGCACTTCATCCTCACACGTCTGCCACAGTACAAACAGGGTAACCTTGCTTCTGGCAATTTTCCATCAGATTGTCAGCCATATCAGCTCATCAGCTTCAGCCCTTGGAGCCGAGAGACTCATCAAGAAGGAGAAGGGAGTTAACCACCTCTCTGAGAATTTGGCCTCATAGTTTGACCTTCTGTCAAACTGCTGTTGAATTCAAGAATATAACGAAAAAATGGGGTTTGTGTAAAATACATGTTTGGCAAGGAATCAGTTTAGAAAAATATACACATTGGTTTAGTTTTTATCTTGTTTAGGGAGCTGTGAAACACATTGCATGCTTGGTTTCAAGATTCTTAATGACAATTGTATGCATTTGGGAAGCTGTTGAAACAAACACTGTCAGTTGATTATGTTATTTCTAGAAGGAGACAGGGTCATGATACTGCTCAAGTAAATATTGGTTCAGGCATTGTCGAGATACTGCTGACTGTAACACTCCCTTCTGCTGCCATGTCCTCTGTCAGACTGTGCAGTGAATTGAAGTAGTCGGTGTCAGACTAATCAGCCAAATCAGCTGATCATCTTCTCCCCGCTTCACTTCCTCTAATCATAGGATTTAGGTTGCAATTACACTCTTGTCTTGATTCTCCTTATTTCTTGTTGAGTGTGCGTATGTGTAGGTACCATGCACGTATATGATTATGAGACATATTGTGTGTAGGTGTGTGTGAGATGGGTGGGCGGGGAGGGGATTGGCGATGTGGCCAAACAATTCTAGCAATTCAATGTTCGCATGCCAGTCGATATTAATACATATATAGATAAATGTCAAACCATTATTTCTTTCAGGTTCAAATAATGAACATTTTCAGAATAAACTATATTACGACTGATATGGAGAGGTATTGCTAGGATTTTGTCAATACAAGCGGGCTGGTAGGCTATGCTTCTCAGTATCAATACTTTTCAGTAGCCTACTCGTTTCGATACTGCTCTCCATAACTTGGTGCAAAAAATATTAATACATGATAACATTTGATTTGGTTCAGACTCATTTTGAAATTGATTTATAATTCAACTATCAATAATTATGTGTACTGTACAGCTGTGCTAGCCTGGTTCTACCAGACCATTGTACTTCATTTGACTACTGAAGGGAAAATGAAATATGAGCGCAAGTAGGTAGGCGGGCGGAGCCAAGCTACAGCTGTGCACCTTTCCAGCCCAAGCTTGTACCTGAAGTTCTTTGCACTGGACAGGTGATATCATGCAGCTAAGTCACGTTATGAACGTTGCATATGTAGCTGACGTTACATAGCAGACATAAAACTTCCTGCTCAGACAGACTAATTTAGTCTGTTACATCAGGCACAGAGCTGCTCCTGAATGAACATAGGGGAAACACTGCAGTTTCTAGCAGTGCACCAAGTAACATGGCTTAATATTTTTATAACGTATGGACCATACGTTATAAAAATATTAAGCCATGTTACTTGGCTACTAGCCTACCACCTGGCTAGCATACCAACAAACCATACGGTATGGTTTGTTGGTATGCTAGCCAGGTGGTAGGCTAGTAGCGCTACAGGCAGATCGTCAGGCCCAGAAACAAAAGCAGGAGAATGATGATGGCAGTTTCTGAGTCTGGCTTCTATTGTCGCTATATTTAGCAACTTGTCAGACACCTTCAACTCTTTGCGACTCTTTCAAAAAAAGCGATTAGCGACAACTTCTGATCAGTGTAAGGAAAGTACCTTACTGAGGTGTTGGCAACACTGATGATGAGTGCATTACATAGACACGGAGACGGTGATCAGTGTGTTTCATAACTGTTTACTGTCTGATTGTTCTGCATCTACATTACAGGTCATTCAACAGGTAATAACGTTGATAGTGCCCCTACAGGCTAAGCACACCATTACACATCACAATGTCCGCAAGTTTTTAGTAGACTATTGAAACGCCACACAAGGAGCTTAAATTGAAATTACTTCACAAACAGAGCAGTGCTTTGCACTTTGACCAATACATTGTGTTATAATCCCTCTGTAGAGAAACCCAGGGGCAAGTATAACACTTTTTTTTTGTGTACAAACAAACAATTTGGCTCATTTATTCTGTCAAAGTAATGTGTGTTACGTGCAGATCTGTTCTCTGTTGCAGAGCTCCTGAAGCCTCTCCTTCAGCCCCTCCCTCACCTCGTTAACAGTCACCTGCTGCAGCCTATTTAAGCCTGGAGGCTTAATTGACTCTCTCTCTCTCCAGCCAGGGCCAGCAGCATGGCTCCCATTCACCTTTTGTTAAACCTTTTGTTACAATAAACTCACGTTTCTTACACCTTTAACTTGTTTTGACGGTTAATTGTTGCTTCCTTGAGCCGGGTCGTAACATATTGGGGTCTCGCCGGGATCAATCCGGAGTTTTTTGCTGAGTTAATTTTTCCTCTTTTTTTCCCCTAGACAACTTTGTATGCTTTGGTGGTGTTTGGCAGTGTGGCTGTGAGTAGCTCTTCTCAGGGTGAGTATAGTATCTGAGTGCTTTTGATCTAAAGTGGTGAGTGATCTCCCTGGTTAGTTAGGGAGTGTGCCAGCTGGTCAGAGCAATCTGTCCTTCCATCAGTGCACTATTTGTTATTTTGCCTTTTTTATTTTCGAGGATATCCTGGGTGGGGGCCTAGAGCTTCAGAGCTGGTTCGTTTGCTGGCTGATAAGTCTAGCGCTTTGAGCCCGGTACGCCTCAAGAAGACAGTTAGGTTTAGTTTAAAGATAGGCAGGTACCAGGGGGTTTGCTTTGATGATCTTTTGCACTCGGAGGCTTGCTCACTGTGCCCATCAGTGATTGATTTGTAAAGGTAGTTAAGTTAGTGATTGCTTTATGGGGACAGTGGTGGTAACGTGTCCAGGATCCTAACTTAGTTCCTGCAGCTTGTGGATTTGTCAAGTGGTGGTGTGTAACTTGACCTTGTAGGCTAGTTCTCCCGGAGGTTGTGTTGCCTTAGTTTTAATTACCAGCAGGTTCCATTTTGGTAATGGGTTTTGTACGGGTAATATTGTATGCTACCTTAGTAGCTAGATGGGAGTTGCTAGGCCTATTTCTGTGATCTTGGTTTCAAGAACCATTTAGTAGAGAGAATTTGTGACTAGCTGCTTGTGGTATTGGAGACTGTGTTGTGTGCACGGTGCATACTGGTTTAGTTTGAAGCCTTGTGTAAAGTTTCTTTTTGATTTCGTGAAAGTGATCTAGTATGGCAGCACTGACACCACTCGATGACTTCATTAGTGCGCCCTCGGAGGAGTTGCAAGCTAAACAAAAAGATTGTCTCCTTAAAGAAACACAGATGCACTTAGAACATGAACGTTTGCTTCAAGAAGTTGAACTAAAGTATGCAGCTCTGAGCTCGCCTCAGTTTGATGTGGTGAGGAACATTGGATCGGTACCTCCCATTTGTTGAGAAGTATTTCGCTTATTTTGAACGTGTGGCTACTGTTTCAGAGTGGCCAGTGCATGCCTGGGCATTGCTTTTGCAAAGTGTTTTGGTGGGAAAAGCACTTGACGCTTACATTGCTTTAAGTATTGAAGATTGCAAGGACTATGAAAAAGTTAAAAACGCTATTCTAAAAACTTACGAGCTTGTTCCTGAAGCGTACCGCCAGCGGTTTAGAGGCCTCAGTAAACAGGATGAACAAACTTATGTGGAGTTTGCAAGAGAAAAGGAGATCAGTTTTAGTAGTTGGTGTAAATCCCAGAAGGCAGAAACTAAGGAGGATCTTAGTCAGCTAGTGTTGCTTGAGGAGTTTAAATATTGTCTGCCAAAAGATGTGTTTATGTATCTGTTTGAGCAAAGAGTGACTACTCTGGACAGAGCGACTGTCCTCGCAGATGAGTTTGTGTTGCACAAGAGAAGCTTTGAGAGTGATCATGGAGGGCAGAAGGGAAGGGCTGTGGTTAAAAGGGTTTCAAAGCCTCCTTCCAAGGCCTTTACAGCTAGAAGGTCCAGGGCTCCCCTAGAGCGTGCTTGTTTCTATTGCAAGAAGGTCGGTCACCTTATTGCTGTTTGCCCTGTCTTGAGCAGGAAACAAAAGTGTAGTAAGCCTGTTGCTGTAACACCAGGCATTGAGCGGCCCGTCCAAAAGTCTCCCGGTTGGGTTGCGGCTTGTAAGTTAAGGAAAACAGCTGACTCTGTTATTGCACTTTCAGAGACATCCCAGACTATTGGTAAGCCCAAGCAGAGGATTCCCCTAGCTCCTTTACAGTTTATCCAGTGCCTTCGGTCTCCAGTGGGGGACGTCCAGTGCCTTCGGTCTCCAGTGGGGCACGTCCAGTGCCTTTGGTCTCCAGTGGGGGACATCCTGTGCCTCGTCCTGTGCCTTCGGTCTCCGGTGGGGGACCTCCTGTGCCTTCTGTCTCCGGTGGGGGACATTCCTGCCTTCGGTCTCCAGTGGGGGACCTCACTGCCATTGATGTGGTATCATCTTCCATTAATTTTGTTGTGACTAGTATTCTGTGTAAATACTGGCGTTTTGTACCCATCCCTAATGACTGATACAGCAGCAGCATGAAGATATATAGTAAATTGTGAACCACTTTTGACATTGTGAGCAATATTACAGTCATCTGTATTCAACCAGTGATGTTGTGCTGTGCATGGATACCCTTTCTTTACCAGGAATGCCCTACTCTACACTTGCACAGTTATAAATATAGTCACACCTGGATAATGCCCAGTGCAACAAGAGGCTAATCTGTTATCCACTGAGCAGGTCCACTGAAACAGCCTGGGGTTAAGTGCCATTTTCAAGGGCACCGTGACAATTTTTTTTATTTCCCCCAAACCCACATGTATCCTGCTTATTTTGCCGGAAGCAAACTAACAACCTTTAACTCACTAGAAGTATAAGAGAATAATTATAAATGTAGGTTCTCTCAGGAAGCCAAGGTTTTCCAAAATGAATAAATAGCATTCTGCAATGAAAGTGTTAAAGGTAACAGTCATAATTGGGTTAGGGGATTTTTCTCATGTTAGGTTCCTAGAGAAAGTCAAACTTTATATACTGCTGACTGAAACAGCAGCCAGGTAGAGTTGAAATACACATCCCCAGTGCAACCCTCCATATTAAGGCCTTAGGGGAGCTTCTGAGACTGGCAAAACCTCACTAATGATGGGTGAAAGGTTTCATCTTTTCACCACATCCCAACCACCAAGCTCTGTCTGTCAATGATGTCTGGATCACTCTGTTTTTGTTGTCTGTCTTGCACCTTATCCCTCATCTGTCCTTTCCATATATCTAGTACCTCTCAATCACTCACTGCACTTTCCTTCTCACTTCCTGTCCTCCCTCTGATGTGGTCTCTCCTAATGCCTCACCTCGTCTACCATGCCGTCTCGCTTCACATGACGTCTGTGTCTGCAGTAATTTAATGACCCAGTGCTGCAGGTAGAAAGCAATAGGCTCTGGTACTCTATTATATACTACACCGCCAGTGTATCTGCCTTGACAGAGAATGTGGTGTGTGGGGGGCTGTATAGCTGGTGGATCTATTCTCTATCTATTCATTCTGCAACAGTTCTGTGTTTTATGTGTGTGTGAGACTGTGTGTGTCTTTCTGGGTATGGGTGGATGTTGCTGAACAAATTAAAAGCACACAAGAACAGAAACTTAACTTGTTTGTAGCAAGCATCATACTGTATGTGTAAGTGTGTGTATTTGGATATATTATGAACTTGTACATTTGGTACTTGCAAGCAAATGTACAGGCATAGAGGGATCCAAATGCATGTGGTTGTTTGCATGTTTTCCCGAGTGTTCTTATTTCTCCTGAAAGACATTGAGACAAGTCACTGTTAAGCATGCTAGCCCGTGATTGGATGATTCATGGGCCAACTGGTCATTGTTCTGCAGTGTGATTGGGTGATCTAATACCAGCAGGTCCACATGCTACTTTTTTGTTCATTCATCAGCATTATATGGAATGATATGGTGTGGCTCCATTTGCTTGTGTGCCTATTTTTGCTAGGCTCTGGTATGTAAACAAAGTGGGCCAACTTTGTTGCATACCAGTTTACAGAGCCTAGGCTCTGGTTTAACACCAGATGTGTTTTCAGCGTGCACACAGTACAGACAGGTGGCAGATTGTGAGGAGATAGTCACTGATTTTGACAAAAAGTATCAACAAACATTCTCTAAAATCACTTACCCCAACTTGAAGTAGTCGAAGCTCTAATACTTAAGCCATAATGTTAATACTAGAAACAATTAACAGTCAATCCCTTTGAAATATGTAGGCAATAGTAGGAGGGCTGAGAGCTGCAGGTACAGTGACTATGCACCAATGAAGCTGGTCAGGTTGAACAGATCAGGTTAAGACGGGAAACGTACACATCCTTTAAAGGCATGACTGTACAATCTTATTGTATTGTCTTCCTTACTGAACCCTATTTAGAGGCAATGCTGGTATACCTAAGGTGTAGAGCTAAAGGTCACAGTAGTAAGTTGGAAGTATTATCTTACTGTTTGGACGTATACACTTGCTTCCTAAACAAATGGACGCCCACTGGCACACAGTTGTGCGCTGGTGTCATACAAAAATACAGTTTTCATCCAAAGGTCCCTTGTTGCTACTTTAAGTGTACTGTTTCTCCCAAAAAGTATAGTTGCTAAATGTGTTCCTATGAATCCCTGTATCTTGGAAACAAGCAATGTAATCTAAAGCACCTGTAGCATGGATGTCTCAGTCAGGTCACATATTCATATTCACCGCAAGTAGACAGCCACTGTGAATCGTGGCCTGTTTTGGAAATGGTTACCCTTCATATATATATATATATATATATATATATATATATATATATATATATATATATATATATATATATATATATTAGAGGTGGGCATAGATACATTTTTTTAATCTAGATTAATTTTGAAATTAATCTAGATTAATCTAGATTAAAATGGCTCATTTGAATTCATTCATAATATGTGTGTGCTCCTAAATAATGACTCAAAGTAAGTCTTTGAGAACGTGTTTCTCAAGCCAGGTGGCGCATCAGACCAGGGGCTCATCTCCTGTTTCCAACATGCATCACAAACTGCTTGAGGAAGCTGTTCTACTATGATAATTGGTGATGAAAATAAATAATGTTCAACAAGATGTACTTGTGTTTACAAACTGTTTATTCAGTTAAACATGAACTTTGAACTGTAGGCCATAAGAGGTAACGATGAATTGTTTAGGGCTGCAACTAACGATTATTTCAATAATCGATTAATCGGTCGATTATTTTTTCGATTAATCGATGAATCGGATAAAAAAAATAAACATTTGTAAATGCTGCATCTTTATTCAAAAACTGAACATTACTTCAAATTCACAGTGCACACTGAAGTGTCAAAACACCAGGTTATTGCTCCAACGTCCCGGAACTATTAAAAGTAATATTAAATGATAAAAAATTAATAATAAACTTAACTGGGATAACACAAAAAAAAACATACAATGTATGATATACATTTATACAGTATAAGGGATGTCCATGGTAAACCAGTCAACCGATAATATTTTTAACCGGTAAATACTAACGGTTAAAAAAATTAAATCATCTTAATTTCTCTCAGATGACAGGAGAGTTAATTTGTATTGATATTGATACCATTTTCAAGACTCCTTAACGATCCAAGTCTTTATTGATATCACAATTGATAATTTTCTATTATTTTGTTGAAATAGAACTTGTATTATTGCTTTAATTGCTGATATGATCATAGCTCAAGATAGGACATTAAACAGGTCATAATTCCATTCCATCTTTACTATCTATTTTATATTGCTGGGAAAACAAGTTTCGCCAAAATCTCAAATTTCTTTTTTTTTGTGTTGCATTTGAACACATCAATCATATTACTGAGCCGGCCTGAACACATCACAGTTGACATGTTTGCTACTTTTTTTAAGCTAACTTGCTTTATATCCTTCCGATTTTAACATGGATTTAAAATCTGGATCACTATTTTTAACTGACGGGACTTTCTACACCGTTCGGTTGTATGATTACTGCCGCTGCATTGAATGACTGTTGATGCGCCGATGCCGATTCTCCGAGCACGTCTGCACACCGTCTGCAGCAGCAGCTGACAGAGTTTTTTTGGACTAGACGGATACTGAGTTGATGGAGTTTTTTTTAACCCAAAGAAAGCAAAGGTACAACACTTTTATATAGGCCTGCAGTCCAGTGTTAGATATGACCAAAATACAAGCTGTGGCCGCTCACACTATAGCTTTCCCGCACGTGAAGCGAGCCTTCACGTGCGGAAGGGGGTTCACCCCGACGGCGAACAGCATCTCCCCTGAGCCGAACAGGAGGTGGAATTAAGAGATTAACGGCGATATTTTTTTTATCGCCCGATAAGAGTTTGGCGTTAACGCAGCCGTTAACGCCGTTATCGGCCCACCACTAATATATATATATATATATATATATATATATATATATATATTTTTTTTTTTTGCATTTAGGTTACAATTTTATCATCAATTTTGATTAACATAACAATGCACACGTTACATCACACGGACAAATATGCCACATGCTATTTGTCATCACTAATTAGTAGGGCTGTCAAGCGATTAAAAAATTTAATTTAATTAATTACAGGCTCTGTGATTAATTAATCTAAATTAATCGCATACTTATATGACACTTTTATACCTGTTTATAAACAGCTGTATAGCCTACCAGGGGCGTAGCACCAAATTCTGGGCCCCTATACAAAAAGTCCTGATGGGCCCCCTGAAAAGCGATCTTATATTACACATGGCTCTCTGAGCCAGACAACTCCACAATATTTCATCTGATGAATGACCAAATCATTACTTTTACTGGTGTTTCCCCCATAATATGTCTTAGTCAAGGTGGTCACTGGCCAGGGTCACAGGAGGCGTGAACATGTTGGGGGTATTATGCTCAAAGATGCCAATGCGCACTATAGAAATAAACAACTGTTTATTTGAATACAGTTGTGCAATTTTGTTTGCTATGTGCAGGTATAATTTTACAGACAGTACAAAACACAATTAAAGAAAACTTCTAATGTTTTGGTGCAATACTATGCAGACACACTAAATACAAATAATAGACCATACACTTGTGTAGGCACATCAAGTGCAAATTCAACTTTTTAAAGTTCCTTTATGGATGGGGGGCTGTGATTATTGTGGACAATAGGCCTACTGTGATGTGATAGCCTATAATTCATTAATGGTTATTATTAGCCTACTTGCATAAAAATAAAAACATAAAAATAAAGCAGCATTGAAAATTCAGAAAATAAATCTTGTTGGCCTACACTAGCATGCTGTTCTACAAATAAATAACTCAATAGTTGACATAATAAATACAATGTGTTTTCCCCTTAAAATGTCTAAATGCATTTCAAAGACAGTAACAGTGTGGCACTTCTTTAAACTTACTGAAACTTGCAGGGGCCATCACTCTCATGTATTCATCAGACTTTTCTTTGCGCTGTCTGAGCTGATAGATAGGTTGTGTTGCCACAGTGATGTGGAGTCTTAAACTGTCCTAGCTTTGCCAGCACTTATTTCTGTACAGCTAAATATCCCCATAGAAACATCGCTGCGTTTATTTTCGCCACCAGTTAAATTCAATTTCGGCTTGCTCCTGCTTACTCTCCCGCATACATGCCTTAGTCATGCGCAGGCCCCTGATCTCCTTACAAGGGTCAGGGGCCTATCACGAGCCAGTCAATTATTTCTTTTTTTGGAATGGCATTGTTCATGGCCTTCGAAGATCGGGGCCCCACATTTAGCTTGTTAAAAAAATTAAAAAATATTTTATTTTTTTATGGGCCCCCCTCTGCCTTGGGCCCCCCCACGACTGTATCACTTTTCCCCCCAGTCCGTCGGCCCTGTAGCCTACTACTGTTTGTTTCTCTCTCTCTCTCTCGCGCGCGCTCGCTCTCCGTCTCTCGTAACTTCTGTCTCCTCCCCTCAGCCAGCTTTATACATGAACTAGCGCAGAATTTTCTCAAAAAAACAAGCAGACGAATGACGACTTTCCATCTCCCACAACAGACAGCGCTGCACTGCCACCATTTCGTAGCCTACTCATTGGCAAAAATATTGACACACACACACACACACTCGTTTAAGTGCGAGACATCTAGCAAACAAAATTGGAGGAAGATTGAGATAGGCCTACTGTTTTGAACCTATAGCCTACATTGTTGCACCCACTAAATCAATAATGCAATTATGGAGAATTAAGTAAGATGTCTTCCTACCTTCATGTTTATTTGCCGAAGCATCCCATAAACCGTACATAGAGCCCTCGAGTCGGCCCCTTTCCCCTGCTTCACTCTTTACATTTCTCCCTTTTACCCGCGCGCCCGGCCCGGCAACATGGACATATAAAAGCTACAGGTGCAGCTCCGCACCACTTTTGCACCGGGTCAAAGGGCATTATAGAAGTGCGATTAATCTGCGTTCATTTTTCTGTGATTAATTAATCGAAATGAACGCGTTAATTTGACAGCCCTACTAATTAGCATGTATTGTTCCCTGTTTCAACCAATGGGTGTCAACCTCTTGCTACTTCAAGAAGGCTCCCTATAAATGATTCTGGAATATATTGCACTCCAGGCTTTTCTACCCGGGGTGCTTTGACATCCTGCACCAATACCAATGTGCTGATTAAATTTGTCATAGCTTTTTATCTTGAGTCTGGATGAGAGAAAACAGGTTTACATGGGTCATGGTTTGAAATATTTTAAGAGCCTCCAGTGTAAAGCCAAAAGCATATTATTTTACATTTATCAAGAATTATTAAAAACCTCACACACCATGAAATAAAATTGGCAAGCATACATAGTGTAGCTTCAAGGATTAGACTTTGTTTATGAAAAAACAAAATAATTTAGAAAATTTCCGGTTTCAACTATAGGCTATATCTGCATGGTGACATGGATTGGTATCCATAGGAGCAGGTTTTTGTGCACCTTGCAGTTTACACTTTTCTAGAATTTGCTATGATAACAACCAAATAAAGACTTCTAAGCAGGGCTGTACGCTTATTTTTTAAAGTGGTAGCACTGGTGCTAGCAAGCAAAAAAAATCAGTAGCACAAAAATAAATTTGGTAGCACACAAAGTATGATCGAAAACTTGCATAACCTTAACCCTTGCATTTCGCTCTAATTACCTTTGAGCATGTCATCTTGGTCTCATTTGAGATTCTCAATTAATATTATTTCCTAGTGTGTGCAGTAATAATTGTAGAAAAATTAATAGGGGTGCACTGATTGCAATTTAGACAAAATAATCTAACCTGCCAATTGCAATTTGGCAGGCTGTCGCACTAGTTAGGGTTGCCACCTTGGATTTAGGAAAAAAAGGGACACTTGAATGTTTGGGGCGGAGGGCTCGGCCATTATTAGGCTACCAGTTCAGACTGACCAGTGTAATGACCTATAATAACCATACACACCTACAGTGCTTTTTACAGTATAGGCTAAATAGGGAGACTGAGGTGGGTGGGGACCCTGGACCTTGTAGGGGGGCCCCGGAAGAAAAAAATGCAACCTTTTAAAGTAAAATTCATCAATCTGGTGCACTTTGAGAATAATATTGCATGCAACCATGCCCAGGGGGCCAAGGGCTCGGGGGGGGGGGGGGGGGGGGGGGGCCTAAGCCAGAAATACTGATAGTAACTTTAAATGTTGCATTGTCAAAGAGCTCAGTCACTCATGTCAATAACAGGGTCCAACAAGGAATAGCCTAAATATAAGGAAATAAATCATCATGGCCCCAACTAGGTGACAAATAGAAAAGCAAGTGCAAAACAAAAGCATTATTAGCTCTGTCTAAGGGGCTTCATGAGGGACAGCTAAGCCCCCCACACACAAACAGGAATAAGCTTGCTATGTGTAAATTCTATACTGTTCATGAAAAGTAGCTTTCCACCCTGTATATGTTGCAATGGGCCCCTCCATCATATAACATGAGTCTGCAGACCAATCTACTGTACTGTTTTCACAGTTGCAGAGTAAAGAGTGCCTGTTTAAGAAAAATAATGTTCCTTCTGCAGCTCAAGATTTGATTAAAATGTTCCTCTGCTCTGATGCATTTAACTTTAAAACGGTACAAAGAGTCTGGGCCCATTATCTCATAATCCGTCTATGAACCAACTGGTTTCCACAATCTTTTTTATTTTCGCGGGCAGCATGCACAAGCATTATTTATTAAAAAAAAAAAAAAAAAAAAAAAAAAAAAAAGTGTGGGGCCCCACACAGGGTCTTGAAACGGGCCCCGAAATCGTTAAGACCGCCCCTGCCCGCCCGCCTCTCCGATGCAATAGCGGGCGCAACAAACTCCTCGGCCCGTGTGAGACGGCCTTCACTACTGAACGAAGGAAGGAAATCAAATGAGGTTTTGGCATTTTCCCCAAAAAACGGGTCACAGCTGGTGAAAAAAAGAGAACAATTCTGGGAAAAACGGGACGGGTGGCAACACTAGCACGAGTGCGATTGGAGTTGTATTCATCATCGCACGTGATCAATTTCAGTAGCAAATGCGATCAAAACTGTCGCACTGTACAGCCCTGCTTCTAAGCAATGGCCTATCATTACAAGTGTTGAAGATTTACATTGGGGGTCATGTTGAAGAGTCCACTGCACAAAGCCATTATGTATCTCACAGCACCATGGTCCATTAGGCAGAGTCACAAGAGTATAACATTCAATGCGAGACACACAATTGTAATGTGTTATCTACGGTACTCGACTACTAAATTATTCAAAACTTGAAACATCGTTTAAAGTTTAAAAATGTTTTAAAATCATGCAGTACAGTTTAAACTTTAAACTGTACTGCATGATTTTAAAACATTTTTAAAATCTGCATGTTGATTTTGTTGCCGCAATCTGATAATTATTGAGCGGAGCGCATGATCCAGTGACTCTTTCCTGTTAAATCAATCAGAGTAGCTTATATTCTCCGTTCTAACCACATCTGAAGCCAGCTCAAGAAAACAGAAAACAAGTACATCAAGACAATCAACACTGTCCATTGACAAGAATACTGATGTAAATACTTCGTAATTACCAAAATAAACTGTAGGTATTTGGGGATTTTGAGAGTCCAAATGGCATGGTGGCAGCAGCAGATGTTTTTTGCAGATCACACAGACATAAGGGGGAAACACTTAAATCCCAAATTATTCCCAAAAGCTCACATGCATGTACAAAGATGTGGCTTTATTTTTAGGTAGGTTTCATTTGCCATTAAGATATGGGAAAAAGATCCAAGCAATCTATGCTAGTGAGTACACACTGTAGGTAGGTGAAAGAATGGCTGCAGTGGGAGACCATGACTTATACAGTATATCCCATGATTTTTGGTTTTTGAACGGGTAATTGGGTACTCTGATCCAAATAACATTTACTGACAACGTTGAGGGCTACATCAAGGCAGCTCTTCAGACTTTTATATTTGAAAGAGTCTGGTTAGGATCAGCATTGATTTCTCAAAAGCTAAATATTAATGTAACCGCTTCTACATTGACCCACAGTCCTCCTTATATCTAAAACATGTCTCCTTAACTCTTTTCTGACATCCAGGCCTTTTTGCACGTCTTCCTTCCTTCCTTGCTGCATGTCATATGTTTCTCTTTTGTAAAATAAAGAAAGGGAGTTGCATTATTAATTTTTTTTTATATACATCGGTAGTTACGGCAGGAGGCATGTGACGTCTTGGCGGTCGCCTTAATGATAAAATGCTGCTGGAAACCGAAAGAGATTCAGAATGTTTGAGGCACTCCTGTAGAACCTAAGTGCTTTGAGAAGCAACAAGAGCAAGGGCACTTTAAGAGGCACTGCATTATTCATCCTGTGCTGAGATCTTACAGGTGAAGTCAGAGTGGTTTAAAAAGCTGGTGGGGCTGTTGGAGATATAGAATCAAGCGGCTCCCAAGGGCCAATCGTATCATACCAGTTTAGCAGGGAGTTTTAGATGTCAACGCTAAAATGCCTGCTGTAATATTTAACAAATACACAGAGGTTTATTTCAGCACACCAATGCCAAGTGACCCAAATTGTTTTGGACTGCCACTGGAGTTCTTTGTCTTAATGCCACATCTAAAAATAAGACTTTTTACTACCTTAAAATACGTGACAGTGGGGGGGAAACGGTGCTTCAACAGTCTGTTTAATTGAAGTGACATGGAAAGAGCACGTCATCAAGGTCAGCTTGAACAAAAAATTTAAGGTTTTGTACGGTGGTCCTGAGAGCTCGCAGCACTGCAACATCATAAAACACATGCAAGAAGACAAAACGCAAGCAAATTAAGAAAACATCTTCATCAATTTGACAACACATGCGCAGCATTTAGAAAATGCGCAGCAAAGTTCACAACAAAACACATTAGAAAAACGCTGCAAATAGGCCAAAACACTTAAAAGTGATGCACACGTCCAGACAGGCCTGTTGCAAGCACCGGATTACAGATTTCAGTCAGTGGTGTTGGAAAATGACATAAAAAGGAAGTGTTTTTGATTTATTTTAACATTGTGATCGCATAATTCAGATATTAGCCTATTGAAGTGATCTGCGGTAGGACATGTGCATCACTTTTAAGTGTTCTTTGGAAACACTTACGGAAGCACTTCCGTTGTGTTTCGGCCTTTTTGCAGCGTTTTCTAATGTGTTTTGTTGTGAACTTTGCTGCGCGTTTTTCTAATGTGTTTTGTTGCTGCGCGTTTTCTAAATGCTGCACATGTGTTGTCAAATTGATGAAGATGTTTTCTTAATTTGCTTGCGTTTTGTCTTCTTGAATGTGTTTTCTGATGTTGCAGTGCCGTGAGCTCTCAGGGCCACCGTAGTTTTGCCATGTAAAAAAAAAAGACCACTCAAACCAGTCATTTTCCATCCAGGACCAGTGTGGTTAGCGACAGGCGGCAGGCACATTCAAAATGTCCATGGGTATTTTCTATTTTATCCTTTCCCTTAAGCCAACCATTTTGATATTTAATCCATTAGTTTAGGCTTGCAATTTCAATAATCACTCTGTACTCACATTTGAAGGGAGTACTGTTTGTCTTTGCTGCTTTTTTACATGCATAAACCAGGGCTGCCAAGTTTCACCAAAAGTTTGGAGTGAGATTTTTTGGCCGAGGGACCCAAAACCGTGTTCTCTCTCTCACCCAATAATTTTTACTAGTGTCCTGCAAGTTTATATATTGTTCATAATAAATCAGAAATAAAGACAATTGGAAAATGTGATAAAACATCAAAAATCTTATTAAAATAAACTAATTCATGAATTGCAAAGTCGTAGGACAGGTTTTAATTAAACATTGGGTGTGGACACATTATAAGTGGGGGTCTGGGGTTCCCCCCAGAAAATGTTGAGCATTAAACACGTAATTTCCTGCATTCTGGGGAATTTTTATGAAGCAATGTGTGCCTTTTCTGCATTAATTTTTATGTAAAGTAAAAGAGAACATTCACGGTTTCGCTGACACAAATGTTATTGAATAGCATTCAATTCATGTGTAGTGCTTTCAAATATCTCCTGTAGCCTATTGTTAAAACATTTGGTTAAACTGTAATAAAGGTAATTATGCTATATCATGTCTACTATTGAGTATGGTATTTTATTAGCAGCATTAGGCTTTATTCAAAGAAAAAAAAATAGGGAACAGTTCAACACCAATGCTAAAATAAACTAGGCTAAAATAAAACATCTGGGTTACTTGGTCCCTCCTCTTAGGCTACCTTGATTTGTGTTATGAAAAGTGCTATAAATGTGCAATACATAGGCTACAGTTCATTACACAGAAGAATAAAAGCATTTGTATTGGCGGATGAGCCATTTGTTACTTTGCAAACCTAATTTTCAAACTAAATTACCAAAAAACAATATATAAAACGATCCAAAGATCTTCTGAATTTACTTGAGTGAAATTGAAGGGTTAATATGTTTGATGCACGCGCGCTCACCGGCCGGCGGGGACACAATTATTATCAGCGGTAACTTGGCAGGCTATCACACACCTCAGAAGAGAAGGTAGGGGGCTCCCCTCCCGCTTCGAATGCACAGTGCACATCAGAGCATAACGTTAATGCACGTTCAGAAAGAGGAAGTCACGGCACTCATGTCTGTTAGCTTTTCAAAATAAGAATTTGAAAATAAAAGTCCCGCAAAACAAATGTTATTTTGGGGATTAATTTCTCCGCGTGAGAAATTTGAGGTGTGGTGTGTGAGAGTGTGAACAGGTTGATTTGCATGTGTCTCACGGGTCACGGCCAAAGAGTGAGACTTGGCAGCTATGCATAAACCCACACTAGAATATATATGTAGTTCAGAAAGACTGAATAAATTTAAGTTTTATTAAATTAAATAGCCTAACACACAAACTAATCCCTGAGGTTATTTAAGGCAGCTTTCATCTTCTTCCACCTTGCCTATATCTTACTTATTCTGACTTCTGTATTTTTTTTTACTCTTGTAACATTTGTTATTTATTTCAGTTGTGCCATCTCACAGTCCTCCAACTACCTTCATTTTAATCAGTTACTTTTCTGCTGCTCCTAAATCGTTTTGATGATTCTGTCTGCTTGCATTTTAAGAAGCAAGATGGATGGACATAACACACCCATTTATTGTTCCATTCCAGCATCTATTCCTCCTCCTTCCTCTCCAAACCCATCACTGCTTTACTCTTCTCCATGGGGAGTCTAGAAGAGTTCTTCTATGTATTATTTATTTCCATCTCTTTGTCCAGCTGCTCTCTGCTGTCACACATGTGCACACACAGGCATGAATATACCCAATGTTGAGTCTGTCTGGTGCCCCTCCCCTGGGTTTCATTTGGGGCGGGCAGTGGCAGCAGGGGAGCCAGTTGTATTTTGGTGAGCTAAACTGAGGGCAGAAAATGCATCTCAATCACTGTATGAAAAGATACTAGATCAAGACAAAATCAAATAAAGAAACAGGACTCGAATAGTAAAGGTGAGATTTGAGGAAATTGAAGAAGAGGAAAGGGAGGGGTGTTTTAGAAGGCAAGATTAAGATTGAACAGATTGAGAAGAGTACAGTGTAGGGAGGGAAACTGCTTTGATTTACATTACCAGGTGCCATATGGACCATTCAAACTAACACAACAAGTCTGAGTTTGTGTGTTGGGCAAATCTGGGGCTCGTAAATGACGAGTAAAAATCCAACCAGAGTTTACCGCATCAAGCCCAGGATAAGGAATGACTGGTGCAAATCACCACAACTGAAATCTGAGTGTGATGTTGTCAAGTTTTGATTTTGTTTCATCTTCAACGGAAGAAAAATGTAGTCCCTTTTTAACAGCACCAACGCAAAACAAGTGGTCAATTTTTATGTCTGCATGAGTGGTTGTCTTTTCATTTCCAGACAGGATGGTAAGAAAACGGTTGGCTAGTGTTTGAATATAATTTTAACAAAATAATTAAAAGCATAAAATGAATTTGACATGATTTATTTTTTCATTTATAACCTTTTATTCGTTATATACATAAAAAGCAATAACACACTTGAGGCTACACTAAAGTGATTTTAGAATAATAAGGGGCCTCTTACTGAAGAACCTTTGTGGTAGATTTGAATGGTATTCATCAAGAGTGCTGAGCAGATAGACTCTAAAGGTTAACGTCAGATCCCTAGATGGACGTGTGTTTGACTGGTGTTGCACAAGCAATGAAACGATATGTCTATTTGCAGATATTAAGACACATGATACCCCACACACACAGATATAAACGGGTCCTGTAACTAGCAACTTCAGTGCCATTGCGGCCTCAGGCTGCTTCGATGCTCCATGAAATCCTCTGTAAATGTCTGATGGAAATCTCCTGAAATAAACCTGAAACACACAATGATGATTGTCCAGTCTCACCCTTTGTCCTTGGTCGCGACGGGGAATTCGGGTACCACAGTTGGCGTCACGATAACGGATATAACAGGAACACAATGTAATCTACCTGTACTTGGACGGAAATCATCTGATGAGAGGAAATGCAGAATGAAGTGGGAATCCCAGATGAACGCTCAAGTTGAAAGGTTCATGTCTGTTCCAGTACCTAAAAATAACTGAGAACTGCTACGGGAGATGAGGTGTAAACGGCTGATGTGCTCTGTGCCAAGTTCAAGGTCAAGGCGTGAGCGTCCGGTCTGGGGGACTAAACACAGAGGCTCCGTTATGGCCAGGTATCCAGTAGTTCCACTGTTATATGAAAGAACCGTGTGCTTGTTTTATTGACTAAGACTTTGGGAAAAAGGCTGGACTGGATTCAAGCTTGTTACGTCGCTCTGTGCTTTATGTACGCTAAAGAAAATGAGGAAAAAGATTGGAGACCAATGTCTGTCATCAAGAAAGCTGACTGCTCGGGGTACTGCCCCCGCGCTGTCGCAAGTGCATTCCGTGGTCATGGCTGATAGAGGAGATGGCTAAACGCATACCAACCGCATACCAGCTTGGACTTTCCTGGGCCGCTGGCCACCAAATTCCACGTCTGGCGGAGTCTGCCAATTTTCAAATGGAGGAGTCATCCTCTGTGCCAAAGTTGGATGGACTACATTTCCCATGCAAGCTGACCATGGCTAAAAATATCTGAATTTGAGACTCTTGAGATTCGGCTGCAGAGGGCTCTCGCACCCTATTCTCATTTTATCTTCGTTCAGTGTTTAAGCAGTTGCATTGTTGGTCCCATTCATATGTAGTTTGCTGCAGTAATGTGTTACACCTATGCATTGTCTCCTACATTACTCATAAAGAGTGTTTCTGTGTTTTCTTGGAGGTTTCTGTTAGGCCATTCAAATATGTATGGTTACATCTGATTTTGGTAGAAGTAGTTACTTCTAAATGGAGGAATGTGGTAGATTTGAATGGTATTCATCAAGAGTGCTGAGCAGATAGACTCTAAAGGTTAACGTCAGATCCCTAGATGGACGTGTGTTTGACTGGTGTTGCACAAGCAATGAAACGATATGTCTATTTGCAGATATTAAGACACATGATACCCCACACACACAGATATAAACGGGTCCTGTAACTAGCAACTTCAGTGCCATTGCGGCCTCAGGCTGCTTCGATGCTCCATGAAATCCTCTGTAAATGTCTGATGGAAATCTCCTGAAATAAACCTGAAACACACAATGATGATTGTCCAGTCTCACCCTTTGTCCTTGGTCGCGACGGGGAATTCGGCTACCACACCTTCAAACAGCTCTCAGCCATTGTAAAATCACTTTAAGAAAGAAACTCGATACTCTTAGTTTATTGCTTTAATGAAATAACTCTGCTAGCACTCTGAAATACAAACACTGCAAAAATATTCCCCTCTGATTCTGGAAATGCCAATTTGCAAATGCATTCATGATGTGTGAAGATGTATTTCGTTGTCTAATTATTATACTCACTGATTTAAGTAAATCAGTCACTGCTCCATGAATTCTCACCACAACTGCTTGCTCTCAGGACAGCTGGCACAGTGGTTACAATTCAACAGTTTCTTCTCTGTATGTATTAAAAAAGTAGAATGTGAAACCCAAGAAAGAAGATTCTAGCAGGGTTTGATCTTTGAGCAAAAGGGGCACTTATGTAGTTCCAGGAGCGGGAGGGGGGTTTAAACTCTGAACTCAAACCATTTTTACGCCACATTTTGGAAACCACATTTTAGAAAAGACAGAAAAGGAAAAGGCATTGGAAAGCACTTGAGAACAGTGTTTGAGTCATAGAACTTAGATAGTTTCTCCCTTGAAGGAGATAGAATCGAGGACAGGAACATAAGGAAATATGGAGGCAATCTCAGGAATGTAAAACAAACATTTTGATTTGATTTGATTTGATTCAATTTATTTCAGACATTTCAAACATACAAAACAAAATGAAAAGCATGGAAATACAATAAACAAATTATGTTTTCACAAAAAGAAAAAAAAGAAAACAAATTATCTGTATTTCTGGGATATGCCTGAAAAGGAGCAGGAAGAAGTATACACTTATTTAATCCTACCCCTTTTCCATAGTAAAAAAAAATATATATATATTTATTAAATTAAAAAAATAAAAATATTTATTATATTCGCTTCTCTTAATCCATATACTCTCTGTACAATTGGCGATACTATATTATATTTGCCATTTACGAACTATACATACATACTGTACATACTACTTAATATACTATGAATTTTTTATATTTTATATATTTATATCATGCATATATCTATATTTACATTTATAAACAATCAATATATCCATATCTACATACATATCTATACAATCAGTAAATATATCCATATAATTATAATTTCCTTCTTACTTCACACCCTCATCCCTGTACCTTTTGAAAATCATTGCTTTGAACCTTTTTTTAAACTGAATTCAAAAACAACATTCAAAAGAATCACAATGGAAACATCTGAATGCTGAATCATAACTGAACCTGACAGCATTAGCCTTGTCCTACCAGACCATCGTACTACATTTCATTTGTAAAGAAGGCCTGGGTTCGCTCAATAGTCAAACGTTACCTCACTTGAAGGCGGGTGTCTGTTGAAGTTTAAAACTATTGGATCTGCCCAGTGCCACTCTGGATCTGCCAACCAATCGCATAACGTTTGGTTGTGACGTATGTCATGCGCCGGTTTCTGACTACAACTGAAAATGGCGCACAACCTCAATGCCATGTTCTCAGACACTCCCTCTGTTCAATGATTGGACCGTCATAAATCTGGATGGAGAAAACCCGCAAATATAAGGCTCCCAGACTGACTACTGAAGGGAAATAAAAATTGAGCGGTGGTACGTAGGCGGCCGGTGCCAGGCTACCAGCATCCCAGCATCCCAGCATCCCATGAGTGAATATTTTTTGGTAAGACATGACAACCTCTTACTACGGAACAGGATTACATATTAAAAAAATATTTAGTTCTGAATTTAAACTCAGAAGTCAGAATTCCATAGTTCTGACTCAGAATTCTGAGAAAAAAAGTCAGAATTCTGACTTTAATCATTAGCAATGTTTGTGCCCATGTGTGTAGACAATAAACATGGGGGTTGTTATAGAACATGCTTGAATGATACTTATGGTTAACAGATATGTTGGTGCATGAGAACTATAGACACTTTCACAAACTATGCAACGGCACAATAATACTATTAAAATACTTTGGTTAGACTTTTGCTTAATTTATTGTGTTCATAACTAATGCACTTTGTTTTTTGGGCAGCATTATGATTAAAAAGTCTATCTTTTTTTTTTTTTTTTACCTCTAGTAGGCCTATCTGACGATCAAAGGAATATTTGACAGAGGTTTATATCTAAGGAATCACAGTAATCTAAATAGAAAATCTGAAAAAAAGCAAAATCTTGATTGCAATCTGTGTCAAAATACAATTTAAATGTACCGTATTTCCGCACTATAAGCCGCACTGGACTATAAACCGCAAGTGTTTTAATGGTTAATTACCATATGTAAGAGTTTGTACACAGAGGGGATTGTCGGGAAAGAGATGGCTGCTTGAGGAAACTCACATTTATGAACATTTCAACAAACAAGTTGCAAATTTGCATAACGTATTCAAGTGTTAACATTTAGTGGGATGGGCACGAGTAGTGTTTTCGCTACTCGAGTGATCGCTTGCATTCCTCGACAATCAATCGATTCCTCGTTAAACTTTTTTCTATTTTTAGAACGCAACGCATCTGTCTGCAGAATAACGGTTCACCGTAATAAAGCGTCACAGTTGCCATATGATATTAAGGATTTTTTTTCCACAAGTTTAAAACACATTTTCCTCACTGAAAGTAATTAAATAGACGGGCAACAATTCAAACCGATCGAGTAGGTCTGCGATGGGGAGAAAAAAAGAGAAAAAAAGCATGGGCTGTAGTTCTAAAAAAAAATTGCCTAAGTCACCATTTTAAATAAGAAGGGCAGCAAATAATATAAAATGATTGTCCTACAATTTAAATACATATAAATAACTCACCAAAGCAGTAGACTTAGTAGTTGTAGCCTATATCAAACCGCGTAATGCTCACTCCGTCCGTGTCTGTGAATAATTACCGCGACCAGAGCCGGCCCGAGGCATAAGCGAACTAAGCGGTCGCTTAGGGAAATGTGAGTTAACATACAAAAAAAAGAATAAAATGTTTTGGTCTAGATAATTAATAGCCTAAAAATGTAATCAGTTCATCTGGGAGGTAATCCGAAATTATCTGATCATGTCACGTTCACATCCATGCACAGTGTGTATTGAGTTTATTTAAAAACAATTGGAAATGGGGCTGCCCTCAGTTGCCCATGCACTGTGTATAGTCTATAGCCTATTTCAGCCTCGTCTGTGGAAAAAAAGATACAGTAGCTGGACAACAGAGTTCTTCTGCTTCGTTCCTCTCACTGAATTTAAATGCATTCATTATATTACAGAGAAATATGTCCCGTAAAAGAAAAAGAGCTCCAAGCCCAACCCTCCATAATATTTAATTTTATATTAATATTTGTATGGAAAATCCATGTGTCCTTCAATAGCTTCTAATTCATCTGACCCAGTGTATCCAAATTATTTGTTCACACAAAATTTCTCAGATTTAGCCTCTTAATTTTTCTCTCAAAGTGCACCAGATTCATGCATTTCACTTTAAAAAGGTTAAAAAAATCTCCCGGGGGGGCATACCCCCGGACCCCCCTAGGAGGGTTGGAATCTCGGCTGTCTAACATTTTCGCACAGCTGCACAGTGGAGGCTCTCGCGGAAAACACTGGGTGTGTGAATGATATTTAGCAAAGATCTATAGTTTCAGCAGCGCTAACATTGGAGAGGGGCCCCCTAATCATATTTCGCTTAGGGCCCCCTGAAGGCTTGGGCCGGCTCTGACCGCGACTAATTCCTCATTGGTGTCATCAGGTGTCATCTCCCCTTCTAATAAAATTAACTTTATCATCTGCTTTGAAATAATTGGACAGTTATATTCCTGAAAATGAGAAAGGAGATACCGTGTTCAGCTCTGAGGTGCCGTGGAGAACACAGGCTGCGCTGCGGTGGCATGGAGGTGGCATTTATTTGCAGTTGCTGTTTTACACAACGCTGAGTTTATTGCACTTGCATCAAAATATTAAATTTTGTGAAACTTTATTTTATCCGTTTTGTGCCGTTTTGTACACGTATATAACAATTTAAAATAGGGGCGGCCCGCCGGCCTAAAGGCTACAGACACTAAAAAAAAAAAAAAAAGATTTTCCTCATCCACCAATCGAGTTAATTTGAAACGAGGAGTACTCGAGTACTCGATTACTAACGCCCATGCAGAACATATACTGTGCTGTGAAATAACAGGGTCGAAAGATGGGGAAAAAGGCGCGGCTTATAGTCCGAAAATTACGGTATTTATGTTTTATTAAAGTAAGTGCAACAATTAATTTAAAAAGTATTGAAAATACAAAATACCCAAAATAATTGATTAAGATTGGAACGGTAAGAAACTCAAACATCCAGTTTGGCAATCCTTACTTTGCACCTAATTTAACAGAAACCGGAAAACACATGTTTAAAATATCCTTGCAAAAAACAGCCAGCATCTAATAAACTTGACCAAAAGCCTCACAGTCTACCTAAATATATGAACAGCCCTTTACCCTAGGTAAAGTAAGTAACTAATATTTTAAGGTTTTTGTCCGGATGCTGTGCTACCAGATGGAAGGGGGGAAAGGAGCCTGTGTCATGATGTCAGGTTTTCATGATCTCCTGTACGCTTTTTTTTGTTTTGTGATGTTGAGATAACTCACTGGTTTAAATGCAGTGCATGAATGGAAGGTGGAAGCCTGTGAGTGTTGGTTGTGTGTGTGTGTGTGTGTGTGTGTGTGTGTGTGTGTGTGTGTGTGTGTGTGTGTGTGTGTGTGTGTGTGTGTGTGTGTGTGTGTGTGTGTGTGTGTGTGTGTGTGTGTGTGTGTGTGTGTGTGTGGGTGTGTGTGTGTGGGTGGGTGTGTGTGTGTGTGTGTGTAAGTTGAGGAAAGTCAGAAACTCGGTGTACCATATGAAATCAACCCGGTCTGCTGCAACTACCTGCTTGCCTTTGGTGTTAACCGCATGAGCGAGCACAGAGGCAGTGGGGAGGAAATAAGGAGATAGGCGGTAGATGGGGAAAGAGAAGATGGAGTGTAAAAATAAGTAAAGTAAGTCAAGAGGCGGAGAGTGAAAGAGTGTGATGAAGAAGAAAGGAACGAACATGCGGACAGGTAGTTAACCACATGACTGGACACAGATACGAAACTCAGAGAGACGATAGTAAAAATACCTGCTGAAAGTTATCTATAGTATGACTTTGGCTTTGCAGTTACTAAAAGGTATACTTGAGAGTTATTTATTTCAGCTTTGGTGCCCTGCAAGAAATGTATAACATCCACTTATTATTACTACATTGACACTATACCAATAAAGTGTTTTATAGAAATGCCATAGTGATTCATGTACACAAAAAGCAATATATAACTATAGTCATTTATAGTACTGCGTTATACATTTTCTGAAAATGCACCAACAGTGCATACTTTTGGATAATAACTTCCTTTATTGAAACCAACAATATCAGCACTTTGTGATGTCTTTAATCTTGATTGCAATCCCCATAACAGAACAAATGGAGAGAAAAAATTGGACTTGGAAGTAACAGATGCAACACACATGCACAAATGGCATTACATTCAACGTAACCTATTTGCAATTATTTGAAATGTACTTTTTACTTGCAAAACAATGACTTGGTCCCACCTCTGGAGCATATGATAAATAAGAACTTGAACAGAAAGTAACACATCAGTTATAATAATAGTTTGCATAATGTTGCTTTCTAACATTATGAAAACTTGAAGACATTTTGCAGGATAAGACTACTTGCTTTGTCTACACGTTGATAAGTGCTCCACTAATGGATTTTTTGCAAACACACAAGAAGATGCACAAAGATAGATATCAGAGGATAGAAAAAGAGGGAGAGAAAACAGATAGTCAGTCTGAGAGCTGATCAGTGCTTCACTAATGGAGTTCTACAGAGTCATAGCTCTGTGGTCTCCTAATTGACTTCCTGTCATCTGCATATCATTTACATATCGTTACCCTTGGCAACGAGGGGCAGCAGAGCTGGATGTGTGTGTATGTTTGCGTGCATTGTTGAGGACGTTTATGTGTGTACTCCTGTGTGTAGTTAAGTGGAGATGACTGCAGTGCAAACGCTGTTAGATAGACCCATTAATCATGTGCTTAACCTCATGAATTCAATGCACACACACACACTCTCACACACACACACACACACACACACACACACACACACACACACACACACACACACACACACACACACACACACACACACACACACACAGACAGACAGAAACACACACACTCTTACACACACATAAGAAAAATGAGAGAGGGTTAAAGTGTTGTACAGGAAAAGTTAAACTGCTTAAGAGAGGAAAAAAATATAAAATTAAGAAAATGTAGTGACAGCTGTAGACGACTGTAGCTCACATGGTCCCCAGGTCATTTTGGCAGTAGCAAAGTGTCCTTGACCATTGGGTGCAATGATTGCTTTGCTCATCATATTGTTGAAATCATAGTTGCCTGAGAATTATGACGATAAAATCAATGAATTACATGTGAATCACACAATTGCAGGAACTGTACCCACAAGATAAATGAGAATTGTGTCATAATCTACGTCATGTCAGTTGAAAATTCTTAGTAAGATAATGCGTTAAGCTTTTCACAAAAATACAAGTGAATATAAATAGTTTAAAAGACAAATCAACAAAGTTCATATCAGATAAATATAATAAAAGAATCAGTGTTTCACCAATAATAATGTTAATAATAGTACAAGTGTAATGTTTCTTTAGGCATGTAATACAGTATGTACAACTTTCAGCCTTTCAATTTATTATGATGGGAGTTCAAAGAGTTAACATGATAATGTTGCTCTTGCCCATTTGGTCTATGACATTTGCATCCAAGAACTAATTTTATTTCAAAGCCACTGAAAGAAAAAAATTGTTTTACAATTCAAAAAACCTTGATGCAAAACTAAAAAAGGCTTCAATACTGTATATTCTCAGTGGATTAAAGAGTCGATGGTGGGAATACTGGAATTTTGATGCCAGAACACAGAGGTTTATTATGTAACAATTGCAAATCCGCCCCGCCCTCTATCTCACGCTCCATTGTCCCCTTAGTTTAAGGTGTGTTCTAAACTAAATTGAACAGATAGACCATGAATGCAAACAGCAGTATATGGGTACACTCTATTTTCAACCTCATGTCTAAAACACATTTGATTCAGTAAAAGTAGAGACAGGAGTTGGATGAGGATGGAGGGACAAGGAGTGATTGGGCGACGACAAAGAATGAGGCGAGGTGATGGATATTAGGGAAGCTGGTGAGACAGGCAATGATCATCAGAGGGATGGGTGGAAGATATAAAGAAGAGAGAAAAGCAGTATAATGTTAAATAAGTGTAGAACATATCAAAAATGTAGTGATAAATCTGTATTCTAAAAAATGAAACTAAAGCCTGCCTAATCCCATTATTGTGTTAATCTGACAACACAGCCAAAATAATGAAGAGAATAAACAGATTAACAAGCAGGAAGCAGTGTTAGCAATGAGACCTGCATGTAGAAATGCAGACGTGCAACGCCCTTTTTCTCAGCTGGTGGCACAAAAGCTATTAACATGGTATTGAGACATGTATAGTGGATAATTACCAGTCATATAAAACCCAAAAAGACTGCCCAAAAAGAAAAACATTACATTCTGATTTGAGAGAATTGATCATGGAGTTATTATGTGTAGCACATATTCAGCTCATATCTGATCGCATCCATTGCAATGTCATGCGTTTCTGTTCCTCAACCTTCGTCACGCATGTCAGATCACCTCTTTCGTTATCCATCTCTGCTGTCATTGCTAAACTTCAGAGGCATACACTTGGAAGCACACCAGAAGCGTGCTGATCAATGGTAGTGAGCTGGGAAACTGTCCTTAAACTGCAGGAACTGTGCTCAATCCTGTGTGACAGCGACCATCCATCCTGCTAAAGTGTCCTTCAGCAAAACACAGAACACCTTCCAATTCCGCTCTTCCAGCATTGATTGGAAATATCACACACTAGAAGTACCACGATGGACAATCTTGTGCATGTGTGTTTGCAGTTTAAGTAGACCAATTCTGTATTTGTGTTTAGGTCCAAGCGCAGCCATGACCTCGTGTATTTACTGTGTATGTTTTGTGTGTGTGTGTGTGTCATTTGAATGTAGCATGTGTTGTAGATTTTGTTAATGTGATTTTGTCAGTGGTGTGTAATTGAAATATGTATAATAAAATCTCATCTGATAAAAGGTGTGTATTGACAAGATTACCGTGGCAAGGGCTCACCAGGAGGTTGAGAGGGAATGAAGCTGTATTAATGCCTTTGACTGGTTTCACACCCAGTCCGATTTTCGGCTTGCGGATGCAGGCTCTATGGTCACATATTCGTATTGGTCGCAGATTTCAGTGTAGCGCAGTAACGCGATTTGAGTAGCCTATCCCTCCAGGTAAGGGAAGGGGAGCCTCGTTTGAGACCGTTATTTGTCGTCATAATGGCTGATAACGGGGCAGAACCATCAAAGAAAAGAAAAAAAATTCAATGAAGAACAATAAAAAGCTAAAAGGGAGAGTGATAGAAGGGCGGGAGGAGGGAGTTGCCATCAACGTGTAAACAATTTAACAGAAGTGAACTAGTCCTGCAATGTTTACTCCTAAGTGAATGAACAGTACTGAAACAAAGTTTACTTTGCTTCATCATCATCAGATGACCGTTATTCATCTGAAATAGCCATTATTTAAAACAACATATTTCCTCATTGTGATCCATACTGCCGTCTCTCGTTCATTCGCTTTCTGTGAGTACACGGAATCTTTCAACTCTGTGAGAGTGGTTATTGACACTGCATCAACTCATTGCAATCAGGTGTGTGTGGCACTGACTGGCATTGAGTTTATGCAGTGTCATTGACCACTCTCACCGACCGCTAGAAAACAGCTTTAAGACAGCTTGCGTCGTAAAAATACTACCTCTTTGGTCCAAAGGGGCCACCAGCTGCCAATGTTCCTCGTAGCCACTTCAAAGGTGCTACAAGGAACTTTAAATTATTTCTGAAACTAGTCTAATTTTTCCTATGATGATCATAAATGACATGTTACAGCAAACGAGACCATCAGTGCAAATAATGCTATTTATACATTGTTTTTCTTAATGCCTTTGTCATGAGTATTCACACCCAGGAACAACAGCTGGCGTAGCAAAAACACTACGGCTAAACACTATGGGTCGCTAGAATGAACACAAACTGAAAAGTTCCTCAGAATCCTTTAACATTCACCCTAATTAATTCATATGAGATGAAACATGGTGTCTCTGCCAAACAAGCAGCTCTTTGTAGCTGTACCTTAGCCCAGCTTTGTGATACAAGATAAGGTTAGCCTGTTAACCACTTCCACGATGCTAATATGCTAACACAGAAATGGATACATTTAGCTCAGTTGGTAGGGCGTCCCCCCCATGGGCCTCGGCCAGCAGCGAACCCAGGTTCGATTCCAGCCCGCGGTCGTTCTCTGCATGTCACTCCCCTCTCTGCCCCATTTCAACTATGTCCCTACACTATCAATAAAGCATAGAAATGCCAAAAAAAAATCTTAAAAAATAAAAAATAAATTGATACATGCTGATTCCAAGCAGATATAATCTTTACTTCTTAGTTTAGCATTTTAGCATGCTAACAATTGCTAATTAGTACCGACATTTGATGACATCGGAGGCTGATGGGAATTAGTCATTAGTCTTGCAGGTATTTAGTCACACACCAGATTATTGAACACAGAAAATTTTGAGCATAAAATGGTTCTGGATGAAAAGTTATGGGAATTCATCCAAGATACATGTTGAATTAAGGGGACATTCACAATGCCTGTGGCTGTCCATCTAGTATTAACTCAAACATTGTATTTAATAAATTAAACATGACAAGAGAGGAAAAGGCAAGCTATCATATAAGTCGGCAGGCTTCCTTTTCTGCAGACGGTGGACGTCAAACTAAGCTTCACCACAATCCTTCCAGTAACTTTGTATATTTCAGTCCCCACCAAAGACTCAGTGTTGAAGCGTTGGAATAAACTTTGGTGTGGTCTGTTTGTGGTGAAAAACGTGATCGGACTCGATTCAAAACAACTGCAGGAAATACTTTTGGACTAAACAAGCTCCCGTAGCCAGTTACGATATGCGGTATGGGATAAGTAAGACAATCTATATCCTGTAGTTTCTTTTTGTACATTTTACTTCACAGAAATTCTGACTATTTGTAGAACAGTTTAGGAACTACGTTATTACTCCTGCCCCTGACACATCTAACCAATAACTGAAAAGAACATTCTCATGTTTGCTTCATTAACTTATCAACTAATTAGACCACATGAGTTTAGCTTGATGCATACATGTTACTACTGTAACAATGTTAAACTTATTGAAAAATGCTCTTGATAAAAAAAAAATTATTGGAATTTGGTAGAAGTGTTGTCAGAAGTTTATATTATAAAACCAAAATGTTCATTCTACTCAAACAGGTGCCTCTAGATAGTAAAACGAGAGACACTGAATATTTGAAGTGGTCTCTTAATTGTTTCCAGAACTGTATGTCTTCAGGTTGAAAGGAGCAGCCAGAGAGAGTAATGTTCCATGAGCTGTCCATGTCACATAATGAACATGTTTGCATATACCAGACCCAGGAGTCACACCATCGGGAGGTCGGACCAGTTTTTCACTGCAACTCAGCATAGGCCATATCTGTGTCAGTGCCCTTAGCTGTTGCCTGCTCCTGTAATAAACACCTACTGAATAATAAAGAAGACCAATGTGATTTTCCACCCAGGCCCGGCGTTAGCCAGGGGCCAGGGTGGGCCGTGCCCACGCAAATGTGGGCTGTGCCCACCCAATCAAAAAAAAAAAAAAAAAAAAGTCCAGACCCACTATCGGACGGACCTGTTCATTCGCTGTCCAAGAAAATGTCAAATAAAATTCAGGCAATTAATTAATACTAAAGAATATACCATTACCATGCATTGCTTCTAATTGTATTATTGGGTGGGCAGGACAGCCTGCCTCCAAGTTACCCACCCGCTTAAAGTGGTCACTGGTCAGCAGAGCCGGCCCGAGGCATAAGCGAAATGAGCGGTTGCTTAGGGTCCCGACCCAGGGGGCCCCCCCCAATTAATTTTTTTATTTCGTTTTTTTTTTAGTTTGTGTGTTTGATATCAACATCATATTATGTAAATGTAAATTATCATACAATAAAAGGAATACAATGTTTTGGTAGATAATTAATAGCTTAATAATTTAATCAGTTCATCTGGGAGGTAATCCGAGGTTAACTGATCACGTCACGTTCAAGTCCATGGCATGCACAGTTAGTATTGAGTTTATTTAAAAATATTTGAAAATGGGGCTGCCCTCAGTTGCCCATGCACTGTGTATAGTCTATAGCCTATTTCAGCCTCGTCTGTGGAAAAAAAGATAACTGGACAACAGAGTTCTTCTGCTTCGTTCCTCTCACTGCATTTAAATTAATTCATTATATTACAGAAAAAGAAAAAGAGCACCAAGCCCATCCCAGAGGACCCTGCATAATATTTTTATATTATTTCAAATTTATATTTCTATGGAAAATCCATGTGTCTTTCTTCAATAGCTTCTATTTCATCCGACCCAGTGTCTCCAAATTATTTGCTCACACAAAATTCCTCAGATTTAACTTAATTTACCTCTCAAATTGCACCAGATTCATGCATTTCACTTAAAAAAGGTAAAACAAAATCTCCCGGGGGGGCATACCCCCGGAACCCCCTAGCAGAGTTGTGACCTCGGCTGGCTACTATTTTCACCCAGCTGGACATTGGAGCCAATAGTGGAAATACTATATATCTATGTGTATAGTATATAGCTCTGGACTACCACCATCCAGGTTGCCCAGTCCCAAAGCTTTCTCTTCAATCAGCTCAGGCTCGCGCTCGCATCTTCAGTCTCTCTGCCCTGTGTGCCCACCTAAAATTTATACAGGCCCACCCTAATCTGACTGTCTAGAACCGGGCCTGTTTCCACCTGTGAATCACCTGTGTTTTTTGTACATTTCCACACACGAGACACAATATGCAAATCCTCCCCTGAGCTAAGGGTCACATACCAAACATATAGCCCTTTGTTTCTGCTCAAAAACCACACATTTCTATGTTGGTATTTAGAGTGCACCTGTGGATCCATCATAGAGATTGACAGTAAAGCCCTGAAGCAACACACAGCTTGGGTGATTATTTTGTCAAAATCTGTTGAATATTACACATTGGCCTGAGTGTGAGAGTATTCAAATCAGGGCTGTACAGTGCGACAGTTTTGATCGCATTTGCTACTGAAATTGATCACGTACGATGATGAATACAAGTCCATTCGCACTAGTGCTAGTTGATAATGAGGAGAGGCTGTCTTTGAAACACAGAGGAGAGATGCACAACACTGCTTAGAGGGCTCTACATTAACACTCCAAATGGGGGTAAATGTAGTCTTAGGCAAGTAAGTTATTGAGTCCACCCTTCACTTTGGCTGGTGAAAGATATGTATCCTCGGGATCTGTGCTCGTGCAGTGATTCTACCGTATAAAAACTTCACCAACGGTAATAACCGGACGGAGATTACCGCAGTTAAGTTAGCGCGTGTGCAAACAGAACATTTCCTGTGCGCCTTCACGTTAAAAGCCTGTTACTAGCCAAACGTGAGTTGACTTTTATTTTGAAGCCGGTAAGAACAGGAAGTTAGCGCTTCACAGCCCTGCAGTGCTCTAGCTAGAAAGGCAACTCATTCAGCTGCAGAGAAAAGTCAACAGTAGTCTAAAATTTCAAAGTTTGAAATAAGCCACTGAAGAACAACTTCCAACACATTCACAACAACCTATTTAATTTATCCTAAATTGTATCAATATGTATACTTATTTACTTCACAGTCAGTGTAAATAGTTTTGTGTGATTTAATTTTTTACAGTTTGTTTATTATTGTTGATAAATAAATATGTTTCATTTTGATTCAAACTTCAGTTGCTTTTTATGGTTCTTTGAAAATTGCATATAGTTTAGGTTGGTTATGAAAAGAAAAAAATCAAAAATCAAAAAAAAAGTCAAAAACTCTTGAAAATGTATGTGATGATCACAGATAATGACATAAAAGTGAAAAATATAGTTCAGTACATCAAAAACTTCAAATGGCACAGCTAGTGCCAAAGTGTGCCAAAATGTGCCAAATGACCATTTTGGAGAGTCCGCCTGACTAGTCTGTACTAAAACCTCTGTAATTCTGCTCTGCTTCACTTTATGAGGATCAAACTTTGCAGGGATAATGGTAACACCTTGTGCTATGCTTAGATGTAGAGTTTTAGCCCCATCAGCATCATTTCAAAGAGATATTCATTGAAAAAGTGTGATTTTTTTAGGCGGAAATGAAATCAGTCATTTATGCTTGTGTGCAAACTTAATTGACTCTGAGCCAGTGACATAAATACTGATACTTACACATCTGAACACATTTCACAAGTGTTCCCTTCATAATGACACCACAATTATTCAAATAGACCTTGTAGATGCAGAGATATACTCTATTCATTTTGGGTATGTCATTTTTGAGCAGAAACCTAAAAAAATAGGCTAGAGCTTACAGAATAACATCAACTTTTAGAATTTTGATATTCAAATGTTTAGAATTTTTTTCCCCTCCTACTTGTGCTAGAATTTTAGGGCATGTTAATTATCAATTTGTTCTCACAGAAATTGTAGAAACTTTCTGCCTGAGTCCTGCTTCCGTTTAGTTTGAAATCTGACAAATAGACACATGTGCATGGTCCAAAATGACTTGATATATGTTCTCTTGAATAAGGTTTTTTTCTTTTCTTTATGTATATTCTATGTGATGTAAAGCGTCTTTGAGTGACCTCCAAAAAAGCGCTATAAAAAACCTATCAATCCTCATTATTATTATCAAATATGAGGCCCCAGCAAAGCGTGTGTGCAGTGTTGAGGGAGGGCGGCCCTGCACACAGTAGCATTTAAACCTGTTGTTACCTCAGAGTAATTATCCTTTCATCTTTAAAAGAACACAGCAGTTATGTAAAGTATTAGCTGTTTTTTCTATTTTATTTCTCTTTCTGTACGTTTCAATTTAATAATTTTTTACTTAGTTTCTATTTCTATTTTAATGAAAAGTTTAATGTTGTTTTGGTTTCTCTTGTTTCAGAGTTACATTTAATTCTCTAAGTTGTTGTACAGTTTTAACATGACTTATAGGTCAGAAGCAGCAACTTAAAGCTCCCATATTATACACTTTTCGGTTCTATTATACACCATATTATATGGTCTTAGTGGTCCCTAATACGTTTTTCTTTAATTGTTTGCTGAAAAAAACTTTCAGATAATCTATTGTACTATGCTGATGTTCAGCTAATCTCACAATGGCCTATTTTTTAAAAAGAGCTGCAGCTCCCCTCGTAGAACGGGGTAATTTGTCACATGGGTTGGATGTCACATTCGTTATATCTCGCCACCAGAGCGCGCTAGCTCTGAAATGTTGATATAAAAAAGGTCCAGAATTGGGATCAGAGGTCACATACATAGACTTCCTTGGAGGAAGACAGCTGCATTTCAGGTGAGAGGATGTTTTGTGTTTTTCATGTCAAATTCAAAATATTTTGCTTCTCAGTATTTTTCTTCTAGGCTTTTACACAATGGGTTTATAACAAAACACTTGTTACCCTCAGAAAGTGTGAAGGGTAAACTATAGTTTAGATTGTAGTTAGCAAGCTAATTAGTTGTCAGATGGTTGTTGGCCTTGATGCTAGCAAGAAATTCAAGTTGGGGTTGGTCGTCAAATTTTTTGGGGGGTTGGTTGTCACATGTTATCTCAAGGCTGCAGCCAGAAAAGGAACCCAATAACGAAAGAAATTGTCAAGCTGTATCCTCACTGACACCCCAGAGAAGGAAAGAATAGAGCAGGAAAAGGCAGCTAGCAAGCAAAAGAAAAAAGGGCAACAAAATCAAAACAACCCAGTGCATCCCAAACTAGACCAGCTGCCAAGGCTACAGAACGTTATGTAGGCCTATTTGTCAACTTGACAATGCAATTAAACTTTCAAATTTGGTTCTGCCTCCTTGCCTTCTTTTTAAGATTTTTCCCATTAAGATAACATTGTGACAAACAACCCCATAGTGTGTGACAACCGACCCCTTGATGGGGTTGGTTGTCACAATGTGTCAGAGCGTCTTTGATGGTAAATTACTTCTTCATTACAATAAGTTGGAAAAAAAGAGAGACACACATTTCTAGCCAACACCTTAAGCTTCAATTTAATGTAGGAATGGCTATTGACAGATGTTTTGGTGATGAGCAATTCTCACGAGAGTAAAAAGTGTGCCTACTTACCCCGTTCTCCCCTATTGTCTACTAAGAAGTGTTAAAGTCTATCAGAATTAAAAAATCCATTAAACATTTTACTTGTTTGATCAGTAAAGGGCCTATGAATTATTACATGCCTAGGTTTTTTTTAATACATTTTAGCCTGTTATATATGTTGTGTGTAGCTTTAAGGGGCTTCAACTTTCCACCCTGTGGTAAAATGATAATTCACTCATTACAGTCAAGTGTATTTATCAATATTAAACGATAAATTGAAAGGTTAAAAACAAGCCATAACAATAAAACACATACGACGTGAGATAGACAACTGGGGAGGGCTCGTCTCCACCGCATCCCAGCTCTGTAGCACAGTTAACGAGCCGAGGTGATGACGCCATCGAGTCCGCTGCCGTTCCAATTGCAGGTGCGTGCTCCCGTTCTCGGAAGTCTGGACTTGGAAGTTCGGACTTGGCAAGTTCGAACTTCGAAGTCCACAAGTCCGAACTTTGCGTACTTGGAATTGAGAAACGGTCTATGCCTTCCAGCTACTGCCCTCTGGGAGGCGTTACAGGAACATTGCCTTACGAACAACCCGGTTCAAAAACAGTTTCATCCCAACTGCAATAAACTTTCTGAACTCTGAACGCTGAGGATTAAGCATGGCCCTTATGTATTGTGTAGTGTGTATGTCTGTATGTACATCTGTGTTATATGTTTTGTAAGTTGGAACCTGTACCAAGCTGTACTGATAACAAATTCCACCAGCCTGGCTGTGTAGTCATTAAAAAGAATCAATCAATCATGCCATTGCACATAAAGAAAGCAAATCAGTTTAAATGTACTGGTGTTAAACAACACACACACACACACACACCCATACATATATAGTATTAAATGCCTGTGAGCATATCAAACACACACACAGCTCTCAAACTTCAAAGGGGAGCACCGACCCGAGGCATACATCGCAACACAGCGTGGAACTCACTATTTCAGCTTACGCACACAAATGTCTGAGGATAGTATTATGAAACTTTAACTTGATACCCTAAACATGACCCTCACTATTACACACCAAACATATACATCAGGATCAAAGCAAAAAAAACAACAACATGTTGATTAATTTAATTAACAAGCATGGATATTATACAGAAATGATTCACACACACACACACACACACACACACACACACACACACACACACACACACACACACACACACACACACACACACACACACACACATACCACAGTAAGCCTTAACAGTAAATTTAACTGATTCTACACAAAGATGTGTACATTCAAGCGTCCCTCTTCTCGATAAATCTTGAGTGCATAAATAGCTTTGGACGCAGAAAAGAAAGGAGGACAGAATCTGTCATTCACTTCAGTGATTCTCCCTCCTGGCTAAAGGGACTTTGCACATTAGCACTGACAGGTCAAATCACACAGCACTTTAGTCATAAGAGAGCAGAGAAGAGTGATCCTATAGTCCGACTATATGGTGTGCTGTGGAGCTTTGATTTTTGCAACTGTGGGCCTTTATGTCAAGGTTACAACCACCACCCACTTAATATGGAAAGATGGCCACAAAACTGAATAGAGCTTATTTCTGGCTGTGGTGATCATCCTTAGGAACCAATATAGCCACAAATTGACTATACGCTAATATCAGGGCTCGGACAGGAATACAATGAACTAAATTTAATTTAAGCTTACTAGTATGGTTGAAAAAACAAAGCATGTGTCTTCTTTGTCAAAGCCTATCGAAGAAATGCAGTATTCAGGTACACTAGGACACATCGGGTTGAGTCATATCTGCATCTATCTTGCGTTGTGTTCCTTTTATAAACCATGGTATGAGCTTAACAGGAACTGCTCATTCTTAACCATTTCAAGATACCTCTGATCTTTAAGAATCAGCAACAAGTCACATGAAGGCTTCAAATTCAAAACTATCATATTCTTTAAAATATTTTTTTTTTAGCAATGATTTGTAGGCTACTGTGGCATAAGATTAAAACAACAGCCAATTCTTACTTTGGCTGACAAAATGCCCAGGCAGACTGAGCCCTACAGTACATAATGGGTTGGAGGGTCCATAATACAACAAAGTAAAATATATTTTGTTTTAGAAATGAACTCTTTGTGTGGCTGTTTGTTATATCGGAGCTCACCAGATGGTACGAGCTCTGGAGCCACATCAATATCCGCAGTACCCAAACAGGAGAGGTTTTGTTTCATGGCTTGGAGTCATTCATCGAAACACATTTTCTTTTCGCAGAGACCCACTGTCATTAATCTGTGATCCGACACTTAGATTTGCTAAACGTGAGCATACGACAGGAGTGTCATGAACTGCTTATTATTCACAATCTAAAACATGACCATTATTACTGTTGTTGTAAAAGTAAGACATGCTCCAAGAGAGGAAGAGGACAGTCTGACTGGCAAAAAGTGAAACCAATCCACAACTTTCCTCTGGAAGAGCTGCTCAATACAACATTCAAACACCAATTACAGGATGAGCACTAACAGAGGAAACACACTTTTAGTAATGCCTCACACACAAGTATGTTCACATTTACACACACACACACACACACACATAGGGGCGGCCTTAACAATCTGGGGGGCCCATTCAAGACCTAGTGTGGGGCCCCCACTTTTTTTATTTTCTTAAAAAAAATTAAAAAAATCTTATTTTATTTTTAAATACATATTTCTTGTGAATGCTGTGCATGCTGCCCGCACAAATAAAACAGATTGTAGAATCCAGTTGGTTCATAGACGGTTTATGAGATGATGGGCCACTGGGTGCAGACTCTTAAAGGGTCCCCCCACTCCTACCTATCCAGTCAGGTACACTGACTTTTCCGCACAGATACATACAATTCATTGTAAACACATATTAATGAAGTCAGTGTTTCTCAAAGGATTTAGGGATACTGTGGGAGGGACCCTGGTCCTTGTTGGGGGGTCCGGAGGCATCCCCCCGGAAGAAAATGTGTGCCTTTTGAATTAAAATGCATCAATCTGGTGCACTTCGAGGGGAAAATTTAGAGGCTATATCAAATCCTGAGATGCAGAAGGAACATACTTCAGATTTGTCTTAATCAGGCAGCACTCTTTACTGTTTACTGGTCTGCAGACTCATGTTCTATGATGGAGAGACTCATTTCGACAGATACATGGTGGATAGCTACTTTTTATGAACAGTATAGAATTTACACATACAAATCTTATTCCTGTATGTGTGTGGGGGCCCTAAAGGCTCATCATGAAGCCCCTTAGACAGAGCTACTAATGCTGTTTTCTTATGCTTTTGTATTTATCCCCTACTAGTTGAGGGGCCCATGATGATTTATTTCCTTATATTTAGTCTTATTCCTTTTTGGACCCTGGTATTGACATGAGTGACTGAGCTCTTTGACAATGCGACATGAAAAGTTACTATGAGTATCTCTGGCTTAGGGCCTCCTGAGGCCCCTGGGCCTGGTAGCATGCTCAAGAATTATTCATAAAAAAATAAATAAAAAAGGAGCGGGGCCCCATTAAATTGAATGGGTTGAAACATAGCTAAGGCCGCTACTGCACACACACACACACACACACACACACACACAGACAGAGAGACAGACAGGCAGACACACACGCCTGCACACACACACACACACACGCACGCACACACACACACGCGCGCACACACACACACACACACACACACACACACACACACACACACACACACACACACACACACACACACACACACACACACACACACACACACACACACACACACACACACACACACACACACACACACACACACACACACACACACACACACACACACACACACACACACACACCTCCTAAAAACCCTCCTCAGCTCCTTATGCTATTCTGTTTAGTCTGGTACAACACTGCAGCACTTCAATCAGCCACAACTGGGACACAAATCTCCATCCCAGACAATCTTTGGAACATTATTACAGTGCATGTCTAGCAGTAAAGGGTGACAGTAAACATGGCAGTGGAGGGGTCGGATTGTCTCACTCGATTTACCAGGTTCATGTCAATGATGTGCTCAATCATAATGATGCAGCAGGAATTAAAACATTTTAGCATCACATAATAAGCTATCTCACTCCTTACCAAAGGCGCTCTTATTACACGCACTTCCGTAAATAATCATTATTTGCTCTGCAGTTTCTATTTGGACCATTTGCACTATGTACACTATAGAAAATAGCTGCATGCCAGTGTCCTGGGGGTCAACTGATTAAAGAGGGTGTATGTAACAACTAATTACCAATTGCACTGCTTGACATCAGACTGGCCCTAGTGCAGTTTCGACAACAGGGCCAGAAAGCAATGGTTACTTACTCTGCACCCTTGTGAAATGGGAACTTTCAAGAATGTATAAAAAAAAAAATGTGTGTCTTAAGTCCATGGCTTTGCTTTGTGTTGGAAACAGACTCCAGGCCAGGTTGGTATGGAATTGGCTTTTGTGACAGGTAATTTAAATGTGCCACTGTGTATTAGATTGATGAACATGGTTTGCTGTGAAAAGCAATATTTCGTCATATTAACTTTCAACACTCATCTACCAACTCCATAAGAGGAAGGCCTTACATTGAAACTTTAGTTTCCATGGTCAACGTAATTACGCATCTTTTCAAATCAATGCACTCAGGGGTAAACATGTAATAATAGAAGTACAGTAATCAATACAAATGCAGTTATTTGCCTCACAGCAGAATGAGTATTCCACTGTAAATCAGCAGTCCCACAGGTCAGTAGTACCCATGCAGCATAAATGCCTTGTGAAGGTAATCTATCAAGACAGTGCATAAAATGTATTGCTTTTTCTAAATTTGCTTGAGAACCAAATATGTTCTTACATACATTTTTGATACATTATTATCAATACCTCATTTCATGCTATGCCCTAAATACATAAACCCTTTGAGCTGGTATGACAGAGGCACAGCACAAAATAATGATGGTCATTATGTTATGACTCATCCAAATGATTTATCCACTGTGTGGCCCTCTTAAGGCTTTTGCTGTGTATTTTCAGTTTCTTGGCACAGAGGTGATCCCTCCATACCTTTTGTCTTGTCATGTAAAATAAAGGTTGAGATTGTTACCAGTAGGAGATGGCCATGAGTAAGACAAGAAAGGCCTGTGTGACTTTGTGATGGAAAAAGAAATCATGTGTGCCTGTTTAATTTTTAATTTTTTTTCAAAGTGGCTGTATGTCACCAAACTATTAGACTGCATCCGAAATTAAGAGGCTTCACTAATGTAAGCTTTTGTTATATTCTAAGTGAGTTCAATGATGTGATGATAATATGCAGAATCTGAGTCTTATTAAAGTGGCAAACTGCCAGCTTACTGCCCAGCCAAATGAAGGCTTAGCTTATTGCAGTTTTTGTGACATTGTTGTCTCCGAAATTCCTAATGAGTGCAATAATACAATGATCCTATCTGTGTCTCGAGCATGCAGTGAAGTCGGAATGCCAGCAAACTATTCCGTTGGAGATAGAGAATAGCTGCTTCTCTTGAGCTTCATTTTAATTTGATCTCCATCTCTCAATCCACCTAATTATCTGGTTCTTTGAGGCTCAGCATTCCAGTGTAACAAAGGTCTTTGAAACAGTTTGACCTGAAACTGAATGAGTGTTTTAGAAATCAAACTTTTCAATTACAAAACTTAAATATTACTAAAGAAAGGTTATTTATACAGACATTTTTATTTATTGATTTTTTACAAAAAAGGTATACAGTTTGCTTCATAACGGCATCACAAAGTAGGAACACTTTTTGTTTCTTCTTTTCTAAAAAAAAATAAGACAACTAACAGATTTTTCAAATAAAACATATTTAAAGGCAAATAAAAAAGACCACTCTGTTGAAGTTGTTTCTTTATTCATGACATCTGCAGTTTAGATTGCATTCATATTACACATTAAGTTTGTGTACTGTGGATATATACAAGCATAATGGATTTTTGGTAGCAAACCCACATAGCACATTATACAACAAAAAAGATTTTTACGCAGCAAGAGTGCATGAGTGTACTGTGAGTGTATGTGCAGGTATGAGGAATATCACCAACTACACGTGGGTTGTGTGTGTGTGTGTGTGCGTGCATGCGTTATTTGCTATGCTTTAGTTGGTATCCATCTCTTGTGCAACCAAACTAGCTTTGTGTGCCACTCGCTTGATCTCTCGCCACATCACTCTTTTCTCTGTCTAAAATGTAAGTTTTTTCTTTACTGATGCCACCTGCAGATGGCTGAGAAGAGGGGTAGAAGAAGCAAAGATGAAAACGATGGATCGTGAGCCAGAGCAGAGGAAAAGGAAGGCCTTTATTTATTTTTCTTCCTTGTCTGTGTGTTCAGCCATGTGAGGTAAACTGGGATGCAGGCCTGCCAAAAGACTATCAAAGAAAACATACAGCACTGTGAGCGTGTAACACACACACACACACACACACACAAAATGGTCTTTTTGGTAGAAGAAATGGGAGAAAATGAGGCAAGTGAGTAATGCGAGGTTGAGGGAGTATGCAGAGAGGAGGGGTTTGGGGGTGATGGGATGGAGAGATTTAGTAAAAGGTATGAAGGATGAAAAAGAAGCAGAAGATGAAGGTATAAGAGGAGAGGAAGTGGAGGAGATTGGATGGGAAGTAAAGCTGATACGAATGCACAAAGTAGGAAAGATGGGATGAGAGGAGATTAATTTCCTCTAAATACAGCTCGTCCTTAACTTAGTTAATAGGACACACCCGTTGGGACAGTGAGGCAGACTCAGAGACAGAGGGTAAAGGATATGGACATAGATGCAGCTATACAGACAAAGAGCTGGGGTATACATAGAGACATGGGCAAAAGTAAATGATAGAGAGAGACGAGAGATAAAGAAGGTGAACGGAAGGGCACAGCCACATGCTCCATCACTACAACCCAGCTGTGTGTGTGTGTGTGTGTGTGTGTGTGTGTGTGTGTGTGTGTGTGTGGATGAGGCAGAGCTGACATCTGATTACCATCCTCCCTGCCCTCGATCCTCGCCTTTGCTCCTCCTTTTCTTCCCTCCCTCCCTCCTCCATAATTTCTATCCTTTCATCTGTATGGAAAAAACGACTGCGTGGCTCTTTGAAAGAACATCGGCCGCATAATGAAACTGACGTGGCAGTGTTTACACAGGATGAGTCGATGTTTGGGTCGTGTTTTAAAGCGTTTGGAGAAGAGGAAAGTCAACAGAGAGTTCACACACAGCACTAGTCGCAAAGCGGATGTTTGTTTTAGAACAAAGTATGTCTATCGACTATATACACGTCATATTATATAAAACCATAGTCAAGTGTATGTGTGCCTGCCTCCGCGAGCCAGGTACATAGTTTCAGCATAGCATAGGAGTGTACGGTAATGTAAAACATTCCAGTTAAATGAAAGCTTTTACACCTCGACATTGCATTTAAAACTAAAGCGAACATTTTAACTTAAAACAAATGTATCATGCTGTGCTCTGGATGCCACCTGTCTGGATGTAGATGGACACCACTGGTGTTGGCTTGAACATCAATATCTGTATAAACATTTATGTCGTTCTGCCGATCATCTGTGCATTTTGTTTTGTTATGTATGGAGATATAAAGTCTTTAGAATATTTTAGAAGCACAGCCATTGATACATTCTGATTGTGGGGATGATGTGTGTTAACGTTTAGCGACCGGACAGTTTTAACATGATTAGTTTTTTTGCAGTTCTAAATTAAAGTGTTAGTATTACCTCGGAGCTTGGAGCTATATCTTAAAACATTCTGTCTCTCAGTATATTGGTGCAGAGATGTGGAATCACCTGTTACGTTTTAAAGTGGAGCAGTTATGACAGGGGTGCCAAACATACGGCCTGATGATTTGATTTGATCAGGCCCTGCGACCTATAGAGCATACATTTCTGAGTATGTCAAAAAAAAAGTAAGGCTCTAGCCCATTCCTGTGAGGAGTTATGAATTTGTAAAGAAATAACCAAAATGCTCACTCCAGCCGCTATGTGGCAGCCAAAATAAAAAAAGCACATTTTAGCAACCTGGGAAATGGTAAATGGCAATCTTGCTTCACCGCTATTAATGTTTCCTCCAGTGCTTTATGGCAAAGTAAAAACCAAAAAATAAAAATAAAATAATTTTTATTTTTAGTGCTGAACAATTTATGTAGGGGAGAACGGGGTAATCTGAGCCACTTTTTACATTTGCTCCCCTCTAAGCAAGCTAAAATGATTTATCACTCAAATTCACACATTTCCCATTAATTCAGGATGTTTCCTAGAAATGGGCATTAGCAGAATTTTTTCAAGACAAAGGGCAGTGAAAATATGATTGTTTTAAAAAAAGTTGTCATGTGGCTCACTTTACCCCAGCTGTGGGGTAAACTGATCCACTTAATTTTTCCACTCTAAAACTACCATAACAACACATATTGTAACAGCCACACATTCCAGAACTAATGTCGGACTAGTAAAAGTATGAAGGGGTTTGGTCAATTAAGCAAAGCAAATTTTCGAAACACTTGAAAGTAACTCTGAACAAAATCAAATACAACATATTATAATTCAAAAGGTTTTAATAAGATTCAAATGAAAGATAGAACCAGTTAGATTAGAACACAGTCTGGGGGTCAGAACACAGGACCCTTAGAGCCAGCTAGTATCTGGGGGTCAAAGCATAGGAAAATCAGAACCAGCGAGAATAGCCTAGGACTCAGAACACAGGAGAAGACCCAACTGGATTATAACATCAGCCTGTCATACTCTACAACTAGGCCTACTCTACATTCCAGCCCTGAAGGTTACAGGGAAAGATGAGAAGGTGCTCTTTCCGTGTGGTTGCCCCAGGTCGTCTTCCTGGTGTATTTCCTTGGCATGATGGCTTTTCTACAATATGTATGACATTAAAATAAAACTTTTGTCATGTAATATTTCATTAAAATATGTTTAAGACTAAACTTAACTTGTGCCTCATGGTGGGGGAAAGTGAGACAGTGGCATGCTAGTGTAGGCCTACAAGATTTCCTAATTTTCCGTGCCGCTTTATATTTATGTTTTAAATTGGGAAAAACAAATTCCAAAACAACCAATAACCTCTGTATTTAAAAATAAATCACAACAGTAGAAGTTGCACTTTTATTTTATTGTATTTTGTACTGTCTGCATGTTTGCACAAAATGTGTCCCTGTACATATAGTAAACACAATTGGACAACTGTAAGGTCAGTGCCTGTTGTATTTGTGTATTCAAATAAACAGTTGTTTATTTCATTAGTGCGTATTGGCATCTTTGAGCAAAATACCCCGAAAGAAGCTCTTTCACTAAGACGGAACTGTAAGATGGAGCTGACCCACTCTTACAGCCTTCTTAGCCAAATCGTCAGTGATCATGCCGCGTCAGGGAAATTTATTTCCTCCACTTTTCGAAATAATAAAACAATGCTCAATGCGGACCACTGGCGCAAGAAAAATAGACTAATAGTAGAGAATTTTTTTTTTAATGAATTAGACGTTTACGTTTTCCACACACATGAGTTTATAGTACTACACAAAAAAAAACATCAACAACCCTGTGGCATTTCACAGATATCAAGGAAACACAAGATTTAATTGAACTCAGCTGAACCTCATCCAGAGCGGCTCCATCAGCTATAAAGGCGTTGCCAAAGTCTGCGCGTATGAGAAACCATGGCTGCAATACAACACATTCTCGCTGCGAATCAACAGAATCGCCGTGCGCGAACCCAGACGGTTCACTTAAATGCGTACGTGCGTCGGCACTTCTCCCCACTGGACTTGCTATCAGACCGGGCCGTCCAGGCAAAGTACCGGCTGCCCCGTGCATCCAACGGCTGATCACTCTGGTGTCTCCACACATCCAGAGCAACCCGCTGCAATTTTGACTTCAGCCCGGAGATGCAGCCCCTGGCTGCGCAGCGTTTTTAGGAACATATCAACCTCTTCTGAGGTCCAACAACCCCAGCCCCTACCTCTTCACCACCAGTCACTAAGCACTGTGCACTAAACCATAAACCCACAACCACCACACCACCCATATCAACTGTCAGGCCTGAAGGCTGAAATAAATAAACAGAACCAGCAGATGTAGGCTACATATAACGTCCTGCACACTATGATTATTGCTGCTGTATTGATAAATACACCAAACTTTTTTTTTAAATAATTCAAATGTCAATAAACAGTTGCACCTCTAGTTGATCGAAATAGTAGTTTCAGTTAGTAATAAGGAGCAAAAATTTCAAAATAATAGTTTCAGGTTTCTCAAAGAGAGAAAGTGCCCCATACTCTGCACAATGTATTCACAGTATTTATAGTGGAATTACAATTTTTTTTTGTTTCAGACATAGCATATCATCCCTGATCCAGAGAGGAGCACTATCTTTCCACTTAAGTAATAGGCTACGTTGGGTCAGTAAAAAGGTAAAGGCCAGTACACCTTGTTTGGATATATCATTTAAAAATATGTGGATAATTGCTCAATTTACATTTTAGTTCTACGCTCATGGAAATTGTTTTAGCATCTCTGGCACAGACTGTTACATAATGTAACCAGTGAAATTGACGTCATGAACTATTAAAGCACTCCTTTGCCTTGCTTTCGCAACCACACTTTGTTACCTCCCTGCTGTATAATGAAGTGAGACAGTTATTTTTAAATACAGGGTGGGATGTGCAGTTAGGTGTAAATATGAATAATGTGTTTGTTAATTATCTTATCCGATGATGTGATACATGCAATATGATTTTCCCAAGTAAAAATATGCACATGGGCAGAGGAAAGAAAGCTGTCACCATTCATATACCTGAATTAGGCTATTGTTTAATGCTTCACCACCTTTGTACAGTTACACAGATGTGAATCTGTTGTGATCTGGGATTTAATACAATGCAAAATCCGATTTGTTTTGTAGAGCTCCTTTCCTATCACTTAAACTAAAATCGTATCCATTTCGAGGACACAAAGCCAGATAATATCGGAATGTCCGTTCTTTTTTCTACAATTTATTTTTGTATTAAGTTGTCAATCAACTTAATACAAAAATAAATTATATAGTAGGTTAATTTATTTGCCAAAATGTAATAGTATTTTTAAACTAGTTGATGAGAGTGATTTAATTTATTATTCTGTTCTGCCATTTTTCCACGTCATAAATCAGTTTTGCTATGCCAACCAACAAGGATGATGGATAGATGTATTTGCCCAAACATTGAATTACAATAAATCTACTTTTGTTTTTATATTTTTTTTATTCTCTTTCTCATTTTGGTCTGGCTCTACTCTTTGCAAAGTGTCAAGCAATGTTATCATTTGAAACTGATTTTATACAGAAATGAAAGTCGCTCTTTACCATTTGGGATTAAATACATGTTGAAGAGGATACTTTCTGTCCAACAGCAAACTCGGTAGACTATCAAGGAGTCTGTAAAACATAACGTAGCGTTCTACACTAATAACTGCATGCTGGTGTCACAGAGCAATACCACCTCCTTATTAATTAGCACTCCTTGTGTTTATTTGTTAAATAAATGTATTCCGTGTACTTTAGTATTCAAGAGCACAGTAGCACCTCCATGTTTCATACAGCAATGGTTATACTTTTCATTATTTTTTAAATGTTTCAATTGAGGAGCGGAAATGGGGAGAGAGAGGGGGATGACATGCAATAAACGGCAGGGTCGGATCCGAACCTGTGGCCACTGCGATGAGGACGGAGCCAATATGGTATGCGCTATAGCCACTACACCACAGAGTGCCCCTACATTTTTCTTTTTTTTCATCCGTTTTTCATTACCGTCCAGCACAGCAGAACAGTAGAATCTTATTATAGAAATGCTTTCCATGCCCTCTGAATCAAAACAATCACATTATTTGTAATACTTGTCTTCCTTACCTTCACATTTTTCATATGCCTCTGTGGTCACGGGCATATCTTCAGAGCAGTGATATTGCAATTTGAGCATGTTATATATAGTGCTCTGTGTAGTCTTTGTCAGTTAATTTCCTATAGCAACAATCTGTCCCTTATTTGTGACACCTTGGTTCTCCCTATGATAAATAGTTATTTCATCGCCAAGGTTACCTATTCTTCATCAGTGAGAAGTGAGAACTTCATGTTCTATTTTGTTCTATTCAATCTGGGTAAGTATCCTTGAAGTCATGGCAGTCTCAACCACTTGTGTTTCTCTCTGTGATTTATTCAACCCTATATTCTTCTCATCTCTTACTCTGTTCTTTCCCCAACTCTCCACCTATATCTCTCTGATAACCACTTAACCCTCCACTTACTCTCTCCCCACCTTCGTCAAATAACGCCACTTTGTTAGTCTGCAACTCATTCTATTATTTTTCAAATTTACCTTTCTTTTTTGTCGTTTTACCTCTCAGTTTCCTTTTTCTGCTCTTGTTGTTTCCCCCCCCCAAAAGAAAATGTTACCACTGTAACTGTAACCCGCTTTTTTCAGATGTATTACCACATTCATGACATGAAACAAATTGTACATGTTACATTTTCAGAGAAACATTATTTGTTATCACAGAACAAAAATGTACAAACAATTTTAAATTCCTCAGTGTATGAGTTTTGTTCGTATGATTCATGTTATTTAATTTATTTTTTTTACTTTAAAACTACAAACTATTTGTTCAGGATAAATGCTGTGGAGTTCACATACAACAAAACTACTCTTCTCATCAGGACATTGACTGCAGCACAGACATATTTCACAAAACCTGTAGCCAGCTTAAGCCAATACAATCCAGTTAATTTGATTGATTTAATTAAGACTGAATACAGCCCCCATGTTAAAACAATGCTGTGTTGTTAGTGTACCTGTGAAACACTGTCCTGGGTTGAAAGTGAAAAACAAGGAAGGAAGTCAGGTGGGAGTTAGGGAGCAATATAATAATGCTTTTCAGGTTTAATCTGACATAAGGACACTGAACAACAGTTGTATAATGCTTTGAGGACAGGGATGAGCATCTCCTTCTGCCAATATGTGCATGGTATTTATATAATGGGTTAAATGATGGATGAGGTATGTGATCTCAGATGAAATTAATATTTAGCCTTCAGGAAAAGAAAATGCAAAAAATATTATTTCATTGCAGCACCAGAATCCCAGAGGAAACATTGTCAGTATGAGCAATGAATGTATTGAAAGAAAGGTTTAAAACACCTATGTTGGGTTGACAAGTTCCAATCTATTCAATTTCACTGCCACCTTTAGCACAATGTGCCAACACAACGCTGATCTGACACTTCCAATTCCTCATATTGCACATTTCAATGTATTTATGTTTTTTTTATACTGTTTGGTTTTGTCTTAACTTTAGCACTATTTAGAATCTATGTATTGTATATATTACTTATTTCATCGTATCTCATTTTATTCTTTTGTACTTGCACCGTGGGTCGGAGAAACAAGTTATTTTGATTCCTCTGTATGTCTGTCAGATATTAAAGAAATTGACAATAAAGTTGACTTGACTTGACTTGAAATTAACTTTGAAGGACAAACAAGAGATGAAAACAATGTACAAAACACACAGAAGAAAGAGAAAGATTGCAAGCTGCTGAAACCGGAGAGGCAACTGACCAATGCAACAGCAGATGTCTCAAAGCAAAATGTCACTGATATGGCTGATGTCCCGCTAGAATCCACAGCTAACCGCAGCCAAATGCACGCTATGAATGTTATATCAGAGAGGACAATCGCCATAGTGCAGTAACAGCTCAGTTGAGTTAAGTTAATGTACCCACAGAAACATATTTCTCCTATTCATAAAACAGATTTAATCCATTATTACTTTTCTTTTTTGTTACATTTTGAAAAAAATCAGTGAAACTGAAGTGACGGTCATCTTCTTTTTTGATATAATAAAAAAAAAATTTACCTTAATTTATACAGGTAAATCCCATTGAGACCGAAGACTCTTTTGCAAGGGAGACCTGTTTTCCTTTCCCACGTTACCATTCACACACACATTCATACGCCGGTAGCAGGCTAACTATCGACATTCACCCCGTTAGCGGTGTTGAAAATGAAAAACATTCTTATAGACATTAGTTGTATGTTACTGCTGTAACTTGCTGTGTAGGGGAGAACGGGGTAAATTGTCACACAGGTTGGTTGTCACAATCGTTATATCTCGGAACCAGAAGGCGCTGTCTGTGAAATTTTTGTATGTAAATATCCACAATTGGGGTCAGAGGTCACCTACATAGTCTTCCTTGGAGTTAGACTGCTGAATTTGAGGTGAGAGGACTGTTTGTGTTTTTCATGTCAAATTGAAAATATTTAGCTCCTCAGTATTTTTCTTCTAGGCTTTTACACAATGGGTTTATAACAAAACCCATAAAAAGTGTGAAGGGTAAACTATAGTTTAGATTGTGGTTAGCAAGCTAATTAGTTGTCAGATGGTTGTTGGCCTTGATGCTAGCAAGAAATTCAAGTTGGGGTTGGTCGTCACATTTTTTGGGGGGTTGGTTGTCACATGTTATCCAAAGGCTGCAGCCAGAAAAGGAACACAATAACGAAATAAATTGTCAAGCTGTGTCCTCACTGACACCCCAGAGAAGGAGAGAATAGAGCAGGAAAAGGCAGCTAGCATGCAAAAGAAAAAAGGGCAACAAAATCAAAACAACCCAGTGCATCCCAAACTAGACCAGCTGCCATGGCTACAGTAAGTTATGTAGGCCTATTTGTCAACTTGACAATGCAATTACACGTTCAAATTTAGTTCTACTTTCTTTCCTTCTTTTCAAGATTATTCCCATTAAGATAACATTGTGACAAACAACCCCATAGTGTGTGACAACCGACCTCTTGATGGGGTTGGTTGTCACAATGTGTAAGGGTGTCTTTGACGATTAATTCCTTCTTTATTACAATAAGATGGAAAAAGTGAGGGGTACACATTTTAAGCCAACACCTTAAGCTTCAATTTAATGTAGGAATGACTATTGAAAGATGTTTAGGTGATGAGCAATTCTCACTACAGTAAAAAGTGTGCCTACTTACCCCGTTCTCCCCTATGTGTATGTGTTTTTGGAGAAAGTTTTATACCTTTTTTGAATCATGATTACATTTTCCTTTGCACCCATTCGACAAAGCACATAGACAGAGATATTTGTACAAACATAATGGAACTCACCATTGTTAAATCACCTGTTTCCATGAACAAGATGTAAATAGCAAATTGGCTGAGGAGATTAAAATAACGTGTGACAATATTTGAAAGCAATGAGGCATTTGTAATTGGGAACAAGATATTCAGCATGTGTGTCAAAGAGATGTACGCAAGTCAGTTGAATTGGTACTCAACCTGAACTTCAATGAAGTCCATGAACACAGAAGTATGTGTGGTAAAAGCTGTAATAGGCAAAGCAATGCAACTATAAATAGATCAAACGTTCCAAACCCTTGGCTACAGCTTTTAATGTTCTAAGCCCGTATGTTCGAATCCGTAGTATTTTTTTAAATGTTCTAATCAATTTGGTCATCCATATTTTGATTATCTTAATAAAATACAGCAACTCCCTTATCGAAGACGGGTTACCTACCTTGTCCGTAGGAACCAAGTGGCTGGTAGTGCAACATTTAGCATCGATGGTTAGTTTGGGATTGTCTGCTTTCATGTTGAGAGAGCAATGGCCCAGAAAATCAGGGTCGAGAGAGATGAGTGAAAATCCACAATTAGTAAATGACATTAGCTTACGGAAATAATTGGGGGAGATGCTGCTTATCAAAGGAATTATTCATGCAGCTCAGCGAAGGCAGTTGTTGGAGACACACAGCACTCAGATTAAACAGTTTTTTATTACTGTACGTTGCACGCTAATTAAGGGTCCATGCAGCTTGAACATTTTACCACACCAGACGTAAATGGTTCATTGGTAAGAGTGAAAACATTCTGTATTTGGGTAGGCTCTCCTGGCCTGGGTAAAATATCACTACATTCCCCCTGCAATATCAGACTTTAGGATTGAACAAATCCAATCAGGTGGAGGTAAAGGCAGCAGGTAAATAGGGAAGACTGATGAATAGAGAATATGTCATTTAGTGAGAAAGAAACGGGGATTCAAGTCCAGTATGTGTCTAAGCTTTGCATTTGCACAGTAAATATCACTGCTGTTTACTTACTAAGAGGCTACAATGGGATATGACAAGACATCTGGGAGAAGTCAATAGATTAACAAGGGGGAAAAAATAATGACTGAAATGGACCTGGAATAATTTGGATGTACCAACAGAAAAGTATTTTTCTTTTTTCATTAAAATGCATGAGTTAAGTAGACCAAGGGGCTTGTTTACTCCCATATTTTATGTCTGCAACAGGGAGGACAATATCAGCATTCAGGAACATTCTGATTTACTTGGGAAAAGTCCGATTATTTTGATCACTTTAGATAGGTCAGATTTAGTCAATTATAGTTGTCGCTAAATCCTGTGTGTCGGCTCCTCTGCGACGACACATAACAGCTAATTTGAGGGGAACAGGAACCCATGTCTTACTAGTTCTAAAAAAACACACCATCAAAAACAACAGAAATAATCCCAATGTACTCCCTGAAACCGAGCTTGTGGCACGATACAGTAAGCTGCATAGTTTATTGATGATTTGATAACTTTTGAAAGATAAGTATGCCAGAGTCCCTTACTTTGTCCTGTAGAAGTGAACAGCGGTGTTGTGCCTAATCAGCTGTCCTTTGTGCCATCATAACCCTTATTGGAGCTTTCCAATTAATCCCGAAACGTGCATCTTTCCGGGGACTTATAAATCCATACAAAGATCCAATATTGATATTCTTTTGTGTCCATATTATATCCATTTTTGACCGGGTATTCCCATGATCAAGCCATGCAGTCACAGTTGATGGGCAACAGCAGCGCCGCATAGCAAACATACACAAACAGCTAAGCTAAACATGATCTTTTCTGTGACAGTTTTTTTTAACCCTTTTAGCGTAGCTGCGGCTGTTTGTAAACACCTACCTTTTTCCGGTGAGCACACACGACGGACAGATAGCAGATGGTGAGTAGATAATAGCTGATTTGAACAAAAAAGTATTATCAAAATTCAATCGCTGAGTATGCCTTTACAGTTTCTGCCGAATGCTTACACACATGTTGCAGACTTTGGCCCACTGTGTCAAAACTTAACACACAGGCCGAATAGGACAAAGCACATGGAGATAAACTTCTAATTTGTACGGCACAATGAAACTCTTGAAACAAAACCTAACAATGCCATTTCAAAACTGTTTGTAGCATCAAAACAATAAACACATGCACTTTTGAATTACTCTGTCCTAGCAGCAACAAAACACAGCTGTATTCAGTACTTTGGATGGTTTTTGTCTTTAAAAGTCTCATACAGATTTCTTTTGTGAAAGATTGATCCACTACTATTGATCTAGACAAAATGAAAACAAAATGTAAACATCACAAAAATCAATCACAAAAACACACAAGAAATGGTACAATTAGAATGTTCTACAAAACATAGTGTTGTAGGGGAATGATTGGAAGACATTTACAGTTTTTGCCGAATGCTTACACACATGTTGCAGACTTTGGCCCACTGTGTCAAAACGTAACACACAGGCCGAATAGGACAAAGCACATGGAGATAAACTTCTAACTTATACAGCAAAATGAAACTCTTGAAACAAAACCTTACAATCCCATTTTAAAACGGTTTTTAGCATCAAAACAATACACACATGCACCTTTGAATTACTCTTTCCTAGCAGCAGCAACACAGAGATGGGCTTTATGCAAAACACAGCTGTATTCAGTACTTTGGATGGTTTTTGACTTTAAAAATCTCATACAGATTTTTTTGTGAAAGATTGATCCACTACAGTTGATCTAGACACATGAAAACAAAATGTAAACACTTCAGAATTTTTATTTTATTTTGCCATTTCAGGTTTTTGCAAAAGTAAAAAAAAAAAACACAAAGACACACAAGAAATGGTACCACTAACATGTTCTACAAAACATAGTGTTGTAGGGGAATGATTGGACATTTAGGCTATGGATCCTGTCTCCTGTTGGCATCTGGCCACATCACCTCATCCACGTCACAGGCAATGTCCTTCCTTTACCAAGCAACGGGGGAAATATCGCCTTGCATGCTGTATCCAACCTCTTGAATTTTTTTTGGAAAGATTGATCCACTATATTTTCATTGAGACACATGAAAAAATATAGAAAAGCTTCTGAAAAAAAGTTTATATTGCAATTTCATGGTTTTGGCCAAAACAAAGAAAAAACACAACAAATAGGTAGGATCGCAGTTCTAAAAGCAATTCAGTGTGTCTCTATGAACTCTGAAACAATTACAGTAAAAAAAAAGTGTTGTAAGGAATGGGGTGGGTGGATTATGAAACCATTTATGGATACCGCCTCCTGTTTGCGTCTGGCCACATCGCCTCATCGACATCACATGCAATGTCATCCTTTGAGAAGCAACAACGAAAATATTCCTGATCTAAATGTCTTACAGTAATTATGGAGCTAATGTGTAGTTGGGCTGAACTCTCTGCCCAGGCTCCTATATTGATAGGCCATGATCTATAACATGGTCCACTATAGTGACCCTGTCTCCGTCTGTTGCCTTCTTTGTCCTCGTCCTCCTGCCGCTCTCTCTTGTCCTCTTTTCCTGACTCTTACTGTACTGTCTCACAAAGAAGCTGAGCTCACCTGAAGTGTATTTGTAATGCTAAGGCTCACACTGATTGGTATTCAATTAGCTTATTTTTTTTATTTTTCCTTTCTGTGAGTCTGTGTGCTTTTCCAATGTTAGTTGTGTTTTGTATTTTAAATAGATGTGTTTTCCCAATGATTGCAGGAGATTTCATTTTTGAACAATGTGTCTTATGTAAAAAACAGTGTGTAGTGTTTTGCAAGAAGTGTGTTGGAGAATTTCAAACAGTGCAAAGCACATACAGGTCCTTCTCATATAATTAGCATATTGTGATAAAGTTCAATATTTTCTGTAATGTACTGATAAACATTAGACTTTCATATATTTTAGATTCATTACACACAACTGAAGTAGTTCAAGCCTTTTATTGTTTTAATATTGATGATTTTGGCAAAAAAGTTAAGAAAAACCAAAAATCCCTATCTCAGAAAATTTGCATATTTCATCCGACCAATAAAAGAAAAGTGTTTTTAATACAAAAAAGTCAACCTTCAAATAATTATGTTCAGTTATGCACTCAATACTTGGTCGGGAATCCTTTCGCAGAAATGACTGCTTCAATGCGGCGTGACATGGAGGCACTCAGCCTGTGGCACTGCTGAGGTGTTATGGAGGCCCAGGATGCTTCGATAGCGGCCTTAAGCTCATCCACAGTGTTGGGTCTGGTGTCTCTCAACTTCCTCTTCACAATATCCCACATATTCTCTATGGGGTTCAGGTCAGGAGAGTTGGCAGGCCAATTGTGCACAGTAATACCATGGTCAGTAAATCATTCACCAGTGGTTTTGGCACTGTGAGCAGGTGCTAGGTCTTGTTGAAAAATGAAATCTTCATCTCCATAAAGCTTTTCAGCAGATGGAAGCATGAAGTGCTCCAAAATCTCCTGATAGCTAGCTGCATTGACCCTGCCTTTGATAAAACACAGTGGACCAACACCAGCAGCTGACATAGCACCCCAGACCATCACTGACTGTGGGTACTTGACACTGGACTTCAGGCATTTTGGCATTTCCTTCTCCCCAGTCTTCCTCCAGACTCTGGCACCTTGATTTCCAAATGACATGCAAAATTTGCTTTCATCCGAAAAAAGTACTTTGGACCACTGAGCAACAGTCCAGTGCGGCTTCTCTGTAGCCCAGGTCAGGCGCTTCTGCCGCTGTTTCTGGTTCAAAAGTGGCTTGACCTGGGGAATGCGGCACCTGTAGCCCATTTCCTGCACACGCCTGTGCACAGTGGCTCTGGATTTTTCTACTCCAGACTCAGTCCACTGCTTCCGCAGGTCCCCCAAGGTCTGGAATCGGCCCTTCTCCACAATCCTCCTCAGGGTCCGGTCACCTCTTCTGGTTGTGCAGCGTTTTCTGCCACACTTTTTCCTTCCCACAGACTTCCCACTGAGGTGCCTTGATACAGCACTCTGGGAACAGCCTATTCGCTCAGAAATTTCTTTCTGTGTCTTACCCTCTTGCTTGAGGGTGTCAATGATGGCCTTCTGGACAGCAGTCAGGTCGGCAGTCTTACCCATGATTGCGGTTTTGAGTAATGAACCAGGCTGGGAGATTTTAAAAGCCTCAGGAATCTTTTGCAGGTGTTTAGAGTTAATTAGTTGATTCAGATGATTAGGTTAAGAGCTCGTTTAGAGTACCTTTTCATGATATGCTAATTTTTTGAGATAGGAATTTGGGGTTTTCATGAGCTGTATGCCAAAATCATCAGTATTAAAACAACAAAAGACCTGAAATATTTCAGTTGGTGTGCAATGAATCTAAAATATATGAAAGTTCAATTATTATCATTACATTATGGAAAATAATCAACTTTATCACAATATGCTAATTATATGAGAAGGACCTGTATTGTGTTTGTGGGGTTGGTGCTTGTGTTTAGGGCAAGGTCACAAAAGCTAGAGGTTGTGATGCTTTGGGCCTAGCAACCACTATTAGTGTTTAAGCATTAGGCAAAAACTGTAGGCTATGGATCCTGTCTCCTGTTGGCATCTGGCCACATCACCTCATCCACGTCACAGGCCAAGCAACGGGGGAAATATCGCCTTGCCGTATCCAACCTGGACTCTCTGCCCAGGCTCCTATATTGTTAGGCCATGATCTATAACATGGTCCACTATAGTGACCTAGTCTCTGTCTGTTGCCTTCTTTGTCCTCATCCTCCTGCCTCTCTCTCTTGTCCTCTTCCCCTGACTCTAACTCTTACTGTACTGTCTCACAAAGAAGCTGAGCTCACCTGAAGTATACTGTATTTGTAATGCTAAGGCTCACACTGATTGGTATTCAATTAGCTTTATTTTTTAATTCTTCATGTGTGTGAGTCTGTGTGCTTTTCCAATTTTAGTTGTGTTTTGTATTTTAAATAGATGTGTTTTCCCAATGATTGCAGGAGATTTCATTTTTGAACAATGTGTCTTGTGTAAAAAACAGTGTGTTGGAGAATTTCAAACACAGTGTAAAGCACATATTGTGTTTGCAGGGTTGGTGCTTATGTTTAGGGCATGGTCACAGGGCAACCACTTTTAGTGTTTTAAGCATTAGGCAAAAACTGTAATACAAACCATTTAAAAAATATATATTCTGGAATTTATCCACTGCTATTTCATTTGAATGTTCATTGAAGAGAAGAGTCTTGTTCGACTTGGAGCCGTCTTGCTCAGACCCGCGCAACTATGACGCGCGTCTTGCTGAGCGCACAACAAAAATGCTGCAAAAATGCTGTGCGCTCAGCAAGCCGAGTGTCATAATTGTGCAGGTCTTAGCAAGACGGCGACATCTCAAACGAGGCTATGATGTTTGGATGCTGTTGCAATTGATTGATTCAAATACTTTGGTTAAACTGTGGAATCAAATTTTACCCAAGACGGAAACAATCTGTTGAGCTGTGTGTGATAATAAAGATGAGGTAAACAGTGGAAAAACATAATTGATGTCAGGTGAAATTACATTTACATGTATTTATTTATATATACCCTTCTTAACACTGTTAGAATGTGCTTCACCTAGGACAAATAAAGCAGAACCTATTTCCAGTCAGAAGAAAGGCATACAGACCTATAAGCACATAAACACTAGAATATCATTAGAAAGAACAAATACAATAGGTATTAAAACAGAATAAATAAAAGCAAATAAACAGTGAATATAAAAAAGGGATCAGAGATAACATAGGGAAATACAGGGTCTACTGTATAATCACACGTTTTGACTAATAGGAATTGGCAGATAGTGTGTGTCAGGGCTATAACAGAAAATGCCCGATCACCCTTTCTCACCAGCTGGGACCTCGGCATGACAAACAGGGCTTAATCAGTGGAGTTGCTTGTATAAATATACGGGAAAACGATTTCCTTTAAGGGAAGATAAGTGACGATAAAAGTGAAGTGAGACAGGAATGTAGGAGCCCAGTCCATTCATGTCCGTCTAGCCCTGTTGAGTTTTTTCATGTCATGTTACAGCAATGTGTCTAAATGCCGGAAACTGTACCATGAAAAGTTTGTGTCTGCATCTGAGCCGGGTCGTCAATTGTACGTTTCTACCCCAAAAGAAGACCCTTCAAAACAAATGTAAAACAGTAACATTTCAGCATATTTTTAAATCAATTACAGCCTTATTTTCACAATCTACAATCAAGTGTTCTTCTTTGTAAACTTTTTGAACTGCCCCCCTCAGCAAAAGTTTATTCCATTTTTGCACTTGAGTAAGGTCTATGTGCTTCTTGATAACAAGCATATGTTTTAGTACAAAATAAAATGAATACAAACATGAACCCTTCAAAGGATGATGTTCAAACACAACTTACCAACTTAATTTAAACAATCCATGTAAAATGTTGAGTACTCTTCAAAGGCGAATTAAACAGCTTCTTCATGGTGTGAAATCCAGTGAAGCGCTTAGATCGATATACGGTTTGCGGTCCTCAGATATGGTCCTGCATAGAAAGATAGAAAGATCAGGACGAGTGGTGATGGCAGATAAGGAATGATGGCCTGCAGTGGGCACACCCAGACACACACACACACACACACACACACACACACACACACACACACACACACACACACACACACACACACACACACACACACACTCACTAAGATAACCACACAGACCCAAGATGAATTCAGCCACCAGCGGGAACATCTCAATCAAGTCCCTCCACCGAGTAATAATCTCTGTTCTGATTGGCTGACCGGACTGCTGATCTTCAATTGGATCATTTTGATAAGGCTGCCTTCTAACTAGACTTTGATGAAACTTACACTCTCTTTTCTCCTTGTTCCTTTCTTAATGTCTCTCTAGCCTGTTTGTTTTGGCACAAGCTGTAGTGTGAACAAATCAAACAGATGTTATTCAGCTTTTAACCTAACCGCATGAGCTATTTTTCAAGAATTGAAAATTCACTCACATTTCAAATCCCCAGACATATGAAAGAGCTACCATTTATTGCTGGGTTTTCAGTATTGTGTTGGACAGAACATCATTATCAAAGCTCATTATTGAAGATCCTTTAATGCTACTCTCCATTTAAAATTAATACAACCTGGGGCCTCATTTATAAAGCTTTGCGTGGGATTCACGTGGAAGCTAGCGTACGGGAGAAATGTAGGATGTACGTGCGAACAAAAATATTCTGATTTATAAAACAGTGCGCACTCACGTCCTACGCCTGTTTCCCTTTATAAATCACAATCCACTCTAAATGTGGCGCAGCCTTTGTGGGCTTCACGTAACGCCCATATTTACCCATACATAGTCATTGACACGCCCAAACATTTACTGAGTGCATGAAGGCGGTAGTGGCAATCGCCGAATGAAAGGGAAATAGACTCTGGAAAAATAGACTCCACACGGTGTGGATCACTGCGGTCATGCCGAAGTACCCGTTGGAGAAGTGGCGACCAGGGAAAATTTAGTTTGGTGGCACAGTGTGAGGGTAAAGGTGTCAGAGTGCAGCCTGTGGCGATCTCTGTGAACGCTGTGGTCGAAATAAAAAGTAGCGATCCGACATAAAAGTGGACGCAAAAAAGTGCATATCCTCACACAGCAGTGTTTGTGCCACGAGCGGGGGACACTGAGACCCCCAATGAGATACAGATTCGGAGAATTCATCCCGGTGCAGTGATGGGCGGCGGAGGGTTAATAATAAACTTCACAGTCCCTTTCAAAACACAGTTACGACGTGCTTAAACACAAAGAAAAACACATAGATAAAACGGACTAAAAGCCGCGAAAAATTGTGGAACTGTGCACTCCTGTCTGCCTGACTGAGGCATCGAGAACAGCGTCAGTGTAAAAGTAATAGGCTGTATTCCACCTCAATATTATCAGAATGAATCCAATAACATGCAGATAGGTTATTCTTTAATAGCCTAACTGCAGAGCTTATTCAAACGTTTTTTTTTGCACTCATATATCTCCGTTTGTAGGCTATTTAAGATCCTAATTCGTTTAGTTTTTGTTGGTATCACTCCATGGAAAAATCCGTGGAGGCATTTTTTTTATTAGTTGTAAGAATGGCTTCATCCGTTTTGCAAAGGAACTCCATATATGATAGACCTACATGGCTTATAATAGGCCTATATCTGGATTCATTTTACACAAACACATTCTTTCTCGCACTTCATACGTGCCGACGGAGTCGCCGTTTCTCCTTTCTCCACTTTCTGTGCGTACGCATGGGTCAGAGTTTGCGTGGAGGACCGCACATCTTCCCGTCAAGTTTGCTTTTTATAAATCCCAATGTTTGCGTAGAAATTGGCGTGTGCGCCCTCTTCTGGGCGTACGCCACGTTTATAAATGAGGCCCCAGGGGCCTCATTTATCAACAGTGCGTAGAAAAGGTTCTAAATTCACTCTTATGAATGAAATTTAGTATGTGCTTAAGTACAAAAAAATCGGTATTTATCAAACGTGCGCTGGCCTATCGTACGCACACCAGTAAGTCATCAATCTTGATAAATCCCACATGTTCTTAAGTACCATGCTCGTTCACGCTCAGACCATTTGCATTCAGAAACGCCTCCAATTAACCATATATGGTCACAACACATCCCTTTATCAACCATGTGAATGTGTTTTATCCCTCTCCGCTACAATGGCAAAGAGGGCAACGAAAAGAATCTTCTCCAACACATAAATGGAAACCCTTGTAAACGAGGTTGAATCAAAGCAAAACATATTTTGTTGGCTCACTTAGTGCAGGCATTAAAACAAAAGAAAGCTTGCTGCATGGGAAAATGTGATATTTTCGAGCCAGTTGTAAGGCAACGGCATTGTTTGGGGTCCGCGATCTGACAACTTTATGTGCACTCATTCATAAACTCTTTCAATAAATAAGAGATGAAGATAAGTTCCTAACAACATTAGCTAAGTGAAATGAGTGATTGGCGAGTCTGGCGAGTCACCGCGGCTCGTCCAGCTCACAGCTGAGTGCTGTCAGATGAGACGCACAGAGAGCATCGGAGGGATCCTCCGCTTCAAAACATGTAAACGTGTGACACATTTAATGAATAATCAATTAGAGCATACCTAAAAATAAGTGAGCCATATAACTATTTATTGCATTTAGGATGTTAGCTCATTTGGACGCTGTTTTGACCGTCTGTTTTCATTGATGTATTGGCGATTTTACATCTACTTCAGTTTCATTACTGAGTCGTGATCAGTGTTCTTAAAGAAACTTAGATTATAAAACAAGAGGTCCAAAACACAGATGATGATTAAAAAAACAAATGTATGACTTTATATTACCCTAGAAATGCACGGGTGGATTTGACGCGTGGCGATTATAGATATAAAGAGAACGCTGGCGGTTCTAGTGTTAATGCAGACGTTGAAACTCTTAAATGCTTTGCTTTGTGCTTGTAATATCGCTATTCTACCACTAGATTCTGTTCATAAGCATGGTCAGAGTTGTGCTTACATTTACACACATTCATAAGTCTAAGTACATTTTGGTAAATTCCATACTTTGCGTGGCAATGTTCTTACGCCCTACTTACGCACAGATTTGTGCGTAAGTACGGTTGATAAATGAGGCCCCTGGTCTCTTACTGTCGAAAACCACTATGGCCAAAATCAAACATCAGCATCTCTTGTTGACTTACTTTCAATCCATCTCCTCTCAACACGAAATCAAATAACAATGTGTGCACACATTAGAAACCACAGAAACAATGGCAAACCTCATATCAATTGTGTGTTAGATAAGCTGGAACATTCAACTTTCTTGAATCCATTTTTCTTTTTGCACCAACCTACTCTTTCTCGTTTGTGTTTTTGATTTTCTTTTTCATACTGTATGCTAAATTGGCATATAGATTCGACACTGCTAAGCTGATATCTGCCTCACTGCGGTTGTCAGCTCCTGCAGAGCTCTGCAGATTTTTTTTTAAAGACTTGGCATAAGGCAATTAAGCACACTGTGAATCTGTTTCAGGGCTATATAGGCATACATTTCCAGATATGTGCAATTTGGATCCCTCTGCTTACATACTTTGTGTTGAACAACAAGAAGAGACTGTGTTACCCCGAGGAACCCTTACTTTCACCCAATAAACTATATCACTGATGTAACAAAATGAATTACTGACAGCTGCTGACTACATTAACCCAATAACCTTTGTTTATTTGTTAATTATATGCAGAATATAAAGTCCCAGCACAATGAGGAAAGTGCACATACACAAGGATGTGTCACTAATCATCATGCAGATCACTGCAGCCCCCTGAAACATTCTGTTAAATATGGACAAACACTACATGCATGACAAGATTGACCCTAATTAGGCAGTTCTGCGCATAGAGGTTCAGAAAGTATATTTTCAGAATCCAATCATCATTTCTGTGGCTTTCTCACAGCAGTTCCCTCATCTGGAAAATTTGGGCTGGGAGAGGACAGCAACTCTGTGTTTAATTAGTTGAACCACACTTGATGAGAACTTGTGGTGTGCATCGTACCCAGGATAAAACCAGGGGGGAAGCAGTGTTCTTCAGCTATCTCTTACTGTGAGCCATGTGAGCTGTTCTCATTAAAACAACTATGATGGTAGTCTGCATAAGATTAAACGAAAAACACTGTGAGGTGCCATTATTTTAAATATTGAGCTCTGCTGATAATACAACAATACCTGTATCACCTCTGCCTCCACTAAGCATGTAGGTTGTCTCTCAAAAAACTATTCAGATGTCTTGCACAAGTGAAGAGAGATTTTACAAATACTGACTGATGTGGATGGCAAATCGAGGTAGCACTTAAACTGTAGCTTTGTACAGCTTTGTAGTGAAAAAGACAAAGCAAACCACATGCATTTCGTCATATCATTCAGTGAATTAACCACCAGATTCAGCCAGGTGAAATGTAGGCACCACTTAGTGAGTTATTCCTTCCTAATATGAGTTGGAGTCATTATGAAACATGGGGGCACCCAGTGGCACGTGCAACAACTGACATTAGCTGAATCTCATCTCAACAAAGTGTTAACTTTGGTTCCTTATGATAGGCAGCCGCCAATGTGTGACATGCGTCAGGTGTAGGGACATGGAGGAGCAAAAAGGGGGACTGACATGGTGTAAAAAAAACAGACAGTGCCTGAGTAGGGTGTTGGGCCACCACATGTCACTAAAACAGCTTCAATGCGTTGATGACATTGCCATTGATTTTCCAAGGCTTTTGAACTCTACTGCAGGGATGGCACACCATTCTTTCCAAATGCAATGTTTTAATGCACCTTTTATTTTTTAATTCTGAAAGTATATTTCTCTTGCAACAATCAAATTTCCCTTTATGGATGAACCAGTTATATTTTCTACCTATCCAAACTACAGCAGAGTGGTATTATGTGAAATCCGGTGATACTGACAAACCCATTATAAGAGAGTCACACAGCTAATAAATGGAAATTGAAATGGAAGTTGTGTTTTTTTTTATTTTTTTGCCGATCGGGAAAAATAACTAATCCATGACTCAAAACTCTGATAGGATCCGAACCATGAGTTTTGCGATCCGTTGCACCACTACAGGTTGGTCAGTCTCCACCTGAGTAGACAGTATTGGAGAAGGCCGTTCCTCAAAGACAAAAACACATCCAGTTGTAGCAGTGGACTCGCCCAAGTGTGAGTGAAGAGGGGACATTTAACACATGAGTTGCAGCTAAACAATAGACATCCTAGGTTTAAATCTATTTTAGGGTGTTGGCTGCATGGCTTTTAGCGCTCTCTTTATTTTTAGATGTTCCTGTATAATTCCACTAAGAGGGGGGATAACTTATATTCAAAAAGAAACACAAATCCACCAGTCAATGTTGGTATGGCACAGACAGGAAATTAAAGTTGTGAAAAAAAAGCAATAGAAGAAATTTCACTTAGTTACGGTTAACAAATAAATCATTTAAGTCAAAGTTACTGCACACCCAGCAAATACTGAAAAAGTCACCCGAGCATGGAGGAAGTCACTGACTTCAGCTTAACCTCTGAGGAGAACCTTCAGCAGCTTTCAAAATACAATTACTTCTTCAAACATTTGTGTTCACATGCAGCTGTCTCTGTGGACGTATTATTCTGTGTGAATGTGTGTACATGCTTGTCGTACTGTCTATTCGTACGCATCTAAACGTACCAAGGAAGAAGACTGTATCTGTGTGCCAATGTACCCATGAGAAAAGGTGTCGCGTTTGTGTGTGTGAGAGTTTTACTGTAGGGGTTTCAAGGTTTCTCATTCAAGGTTAAAAGTTGTATGAACAAACAAAAGCCATGCAGCCTCTCGATTAGTCCAATCAGGCGTGAGTGCCACGGCATTGTGCTTTATCTCGTAACCAATTTCAAATAAAAGGTTTTTGTCTGCCAATATTCAATGTTTGAGAATGAACAAGGATCATAACGAAATATTAATTTCAACCTTCCTGATAATTCACAGTAGCAACAGCCAAGGACACTGTGACTAGTCCGAAATCGGTTAGTATTTATTTTTTATTAACACCATGCTCACATTTGCCTGTCTGTCTGTTTAAAAAAAAATTACTTACTCCATAGTAGCACACAACAATAATTCAATATGTGCACAACGATATTTGGGGCATCTCGCCTCATAGATTTACATTTCAATGAGTGGAAGGGGTATACTTCCTAAATGTCTCAATCCTGGGAGCTGGAGTTCAAAGTTAAATCATGCAGTGTTGACACACACGTTACTGGCTTAATTAATGCAATCAGTAGCATAACTGATTATTTCTCATCCAGTAGATTTTTGATGGGATGTTGTCATCTTAAATGCCTCTTGTTTAATTCATACCATTGGAAGAAAACTTTCCAGCGTGTGTACACATGCAAAGGTGACTGTTTAATGAATGAATTCATAATGTTTCTAATCATGACTCATCGTGATATTGCATACTTTGCTCTCCACTACTGAAGTTGATTTTCTCATATTCGCTGCCTGCCATAGAGCTCAAAGGGTGAAACATGAATCACATTTTTATATTATGATCATTTTCAAAATGAGACCCAAGATGCCACATTTTCTACAGCTGCCGGGAGTTCAAGGAATGATTTCACCCACCTTCATCTTTATTCCCATTTATTTTTCTGTCTGCGCTAATGTTTGAGCAGCCATTCCCTGTTTCTGATTCTGTTAGGAAAGACATATTTAACTTTTCCTTTGAGTATATCCCATCCATTCAAATTCATTCTGCTTCATGTGTAAAAAAAGGAAATAGAATAAATAAATAAACAGGAAGGGAAATGAACTAGAGTTTACAGGTGGTGATGAGAGTAAAGTGGAACCAGGAGACAGAAATGGCGGGGAGCTGATCCGCCGCTGGCTGCCGGCCAGGAACTGTAGAACTAAAGAGCAAAGTAGATCTGGGGATCCAGTATGGAGTTGTGTAGAGCGGATTGGGTATTAAAGTGGAGTGGAAAAACCGGGCAGAGGTGGGATGGAGAGAGGTGATTGAGGGTTTGGATGGTGGAAAGCTGAGGGGAATAGATGAGGAAAGAGGAGAAGGGAAGGAAGGTGGCAGACAGATTTAGGTTGTGTTCACAGGATGTAATACCTACTGGAAACAGGAAACAAAAGGAATACACAGGAGTTGACATGTTGCAAGCTGAGTAGCTCTTTAATAGCTACTGCTGCTCAGAGTAAACAGGGTGTAAAGTTCATGTAATTCTGTAATGTTGTCAGCGAGTATAACACAAATGCATTAATGACCGGTGTATGATGGAGTATCTTCAAAGGCATGAAACACTATATATTATGTATATTTCCTTCCCCTGACAAATTCCATTTTAATGTTTAATCTTCTCATCTGTTGTCTGCTTCCAACTACTCCTAATGCTGGGCTTACACTACATGACTTTTGACGGGATTTGACAGTCACAGAAGAATTTCCAATGTCGGACTGAAATCACAGGAGTCTTGCTTAATTGTCTTTGGTGCCAAAGATGAACAATTAAAAGTCAGCGCACAGCTTACATCCGTTATGTTAGAAACCACACCCCAAGCCAGAAATCTTGGTGTTGTCGTAGACTCCGACTTGAATTTCAAGAAACACATTAAATCAATTAATAAATCAGCCTACTACCACCTAAAAAACATATCAAGAATTAAAGGGCTTATATCTCAGCAAGATTTAGAAAAACGTATCCATGCATTTATCTTTAGTAGACTTGACTACTGTAACAGTGTCCTTGCTGGCCTTCCAAAAAAATCTATCAGACAGCTTCAGCTAATTCAGCACGCTGCTGCTCGAGTCCTCACTAGGACCAAAAAAGTGGATCACATTACCCCAGTTCTGAGGTCTTTACACTGGCTTCCTGTCACTCAAATAATTGATTTCAAAATACTGATGTTGGTTTATAAAGCACTAAATGGTTTAGGGTCAAAATACATTACTGATATGCTGATACGTTATGAACCGTCCAGAGCCCTTAGGTCGTCTGGGACAGGTCTACTTACAGTCCCTAGAGTTAGGACTAAACAAGGAGAAGCAGCTTTTAGTTATTATGCACCAAAAATCTGGAACAAACTCCCAGAAAACTTGAAGTCTGCTGCAACTCTCAGTTCTTTTAAATCGAGTCTGATTACTTTTTTGTTTCCATTTTAACCTGTAATTTTTATTTTATTTGCTTCTTTTATTCGCTTTTAAATGTTTTATAATGTGTTTTATGTATTCTAATCTTGCCCCTGTAAAGCACTTTGAGTGGCCTTGTGTCTGAATTGTGCTATATAAATAAACTTGCCTTGCCTTGCTGGAGTTGTGGTGGCGCCCGTTATCTCAGTCGTTTGGTGTGAGGTGGTCATCCTACTCGATTTCAGCCAGTCTTCCTCCCGTCTTGATATCAAACTGCTTTGATAATACTAGTGCAGTGCCCGTAGGAAGCAGGTAAACAAAGAAACATATTAGACAGTACATTTGGCTGCTATCAGTGATGGCTAATTTTACACTGTTAAAGGTTATTATCAGTAAGTTACTTTGTAGAAGTTGGCTATAGAGTAGGGCAACATTCCTTAGTGTATTGTGTAAAGATAACCACAAACTAATTCCATGTGTTTTGTTAAGTGAAATGAAACAGAAAATGTGTTAATTAATTAAGTGTTGAAGCCTAAAGAAGAATCGAGCTGTACAGGTGTTACCTATACAATGTGATATTATGGTACCTTGCAAACTGCCATCCATACTGCACAATGCACTCAAACTTACAATCAGTTGCCTATATAGTAAATGGCTGCACTGTGTATAAAAGGAGTCTATGCTGCACGCCATGACAACATTGTCAATCCCATTACCATTAGGCTACTGTTAGGTATTTGAAAGATAAGACAGAGTTTGGATAACTGTCAATTAACGTTACTGTGTCAGTAGCAGTCAGCTGTGTGTGTGTGGGGGGGGGGACTTGTGTCCGCGCGCGGGCGTCCGCATCCGAGACCGTGCTGTCAATTAACGTTAACGTGTCAGTAGCAGGCAGCAGTGTGTGTGTGTGTTTGTGGGGGGGGGGGGACTCATGTGCGCGCACACGCGCTCGGTGTGTGGGAGCGGACTTGTGTGCGCGCGGTCGCCCTCGGGCTTTCAGTTTAGATTTTAAACGGATATAAAACATTTTGTGGAAGCATCCGAGACCGTGCTGTATTATTACAGTGAAAATAGCGTGAAGTGCAGTCTTTACCACTAAAGCGGACAGGTGGAGCAGATGAGGAGTTGATGAGGAGTTGTTGAGGAAGTAAGGCTGTGTCGGTCTGCTGTGTGTGTGTGTGTGTGTGTGTCCCGCTCGTCAGAGGGAGGCGGGGTTTAGTCGGCTCTGTGCGCAGTCTTTACCACTAAAGCGGACAGGTGGAGCAGATGAGGAGTTGATGAGGAGTTGTTGAGGAAGTAAGGCTGTGTCCGTCTGCTGTGTGTGTGTGTGTGTCCCGCTCGTCAGAGGGAGGCGGGGTTTAGTCGGCTCTGTGCGCACGTAGCGTAAGCTACTATTCGCCAGCATGATATAAATATGATAACTTCTACAACTTCAAAATGAAGGATGCACACCTTCGTGCTGTGTTTAAGCAATATCCGGAAGCTCATGCCGATCTGACCAAAACTCAGAGAGATATGCGAGCCACAGACACACAGACACACACACACACAGACAGACGTTTCTTGCTTTATAGATAGATTGTTAGTCTTGAGGGGTTGGCTCAAGCGAAATGACGTGACCACTGTCACACTCTCTCCAGCACCAAACATGACGCAGGAGGAGCGGCATTAGTCACAACTTGTGTCCGCCTAAGAGGACCCTTTTTCGGACCCTTTTACCTAGCACCCTCAGCTGGAAAACTAGCCTGACAACTGCGCAACCTTAACACTTTACCGTCACATTTAGGGTTCAGAGTTAGAGTTTTTGGGGACGAGATCAGCAAATAAAGCTGGTCAAATAACTACAGGATTTCCCCCGCTTGGAATATTGAATTCACTTTTTTTTATGGGCTCAATGTGGGCGGAGCTAAACATTTAACTCCGCACGGACGCCATCCGATGGCAGAGATCAGGCAGTACATTCTCAAACGTCAATCCAGCACCTACGGACAGAGTGGCGTAAAACCCACATTGTAGAATATAAAAATTATAATATTATATATATTAGATATATAGATTATACTATAACTATATAATACATATAGTCTATAATACAGTATATGCTAATTTCATAGTTAAATGTATGTTTTTCAAGGGAACACTGTGACCCCAGCCCCACTTTCACTCACTCTAACTTGGTCACATCCAGAACACCCCGCTCATTCACCACCTCCAGGCTGGCCCCCAGCCGTGTGCCTCAACCCAGTCCCGCCAACGGTGACTCTTGGTCGGTGTTGGTCTGGTCCCGGCCGTGTGCATCGGGGTCATCACAGTAGCTGTGTCCCATTTAAGGGGCCGCATCCTTCTAAGGACGCGGTATATGAAGGCCATAGCCAGTGAAGGCCGAACCGAAGGCCGAACGAGCGTTGTTAAATGAGACGGTCTCCGCAGGACTCCGTATATGAGCATTTCCGGTTTGCGTAACAAGCCGTTACCTTGCGTGACGACTCGCCACTCCTGTGCTACCTAGCAAACCTGATTGCTGCCAACAGAGACAGCCTTGTCAACGGAGGAAAAAAGAAAAGGAAGTTGCCTACCAGACGAATAGAAAAAAAAGTACAAGGACAAGAAAAACAAAAGAAAAGACAAGAAAAAATAAGTCTTCAAATGCAGCCTTCGAAGGCTGCGGCCCCTCAATTGGGACATAGCTTATGTTCCCACAGCCTGTTGATCCCACAGCCCTATGTTTTCCTGAAATTGGCGATTATGTTCAGGCATCACAGCTGGGTGGTTAGAGTTAGGGTAAGGTGACAGGGAGAGGTTAGAAAAGGGAGACACACACCCAATCTCACACGCAGAAATACTATTCTCTCTTATATTGTTGGATTACTTAGAAATGTGGGACCAACGGGCTGTGGGAACATAGACACACTCCCTATGCCTCAACCCAGGCCCGCCAACAGTGACTCTGGGTCGGCCACACTTCATTCAGAACACCCCGCTGGTTCACAACCTACAGGCCGGCCCCGGCCACGCCATGGGCTATGTGCCTCGCACATTCTTCCTCTTCCTGTTGCTATTGGGCGGAGTCAAACATTTAGCCCCACCCATATTGATCCACTCCTGGATCTGCGCGCTGCAGTCAGGGCTTGCTCCGTGATAAGGGCATGTAGTTGTTTATATTTACTCAAGTCCATCCAGTCCATTTTACCTGCAAAAAAATATACAGTATCTCACAAAAGTGAGTACACCCCTAACATTTCTTCAAATATTTCATTATATCTTTCCATGCGACAACACTGAATAAATGACACTTTGATACAATGTCAAGTAGTCAGTGTACAGCTTGTATAACAGTGTAAATTTACTGTCCCCTCAAAATAACTCGACACACAGCCATTAATGTCTAAACTGCTGGCAACAAAAGTGAGTACACCCCTAAGAAAAAATGTCCAAATTGGGCCCAAAGTGTCAATATTTTGTTTTGCCACCATTATTTTCTAGCACTGCCTTAACCCTCTTGGGCATGTAGTTCACTAGAGCTTCACAGGTTGCAACTGGAACCCTTTTCTACCCATTCATGACGACATCAAGGAGCTAGTGGATATTAGAGACCTTGCGCTCCTCCATCTCTCGTTTGAGGATGCCCCAAAGATGCTCAATAGGGTTTAAGACTGGAGACATGCTTGGCCAGTCCATAACCTTTACCCTCAGCTTCTTTAGCAAGCCAGTGGTCGTTCGGAGGGGTGTTTGGGGTCGTTATCATGTTGCAGTACTGCCCTGCGGCCCAGTTTATGAAGGGAGGGGATCATGCTCTGCTTCAGTATGTCACAGTACATGTTAGAATTCAATGAACTGTAGATCCCCAGTGCTGGCAGCACTCATGCAGCCCCAGACCATGACACTCCAACCACCATGCTTGACTCTAGGCAAGACACACTTGTCTTTGTACTCCTCACCTGGTTGCCGCTCCACACTCTTAACACCATCTGAACCAAATAAATGTATTTTGGTCTCATCAGACCACAGGACATGGTTGCAGTAATCCATGTCCGTAGTCTGTTTGTCTTCAGCAAACTTTTTGTGGGGTTTCTTGTGCATCATCTTTAGAATAGGCTTCCTTCTGGGATGACAGCCATGCAGACCAGTATGATGCAGAGTGCGGCGTATGGTCTGAGCACTGACAGGTTGACCGCCCCACCCCTTCAAGCCCTTCAGCAATGCTGGCAGCACTCATATGTCTATTTTCCAAAGCCAACCTCTGTGTACGACGCTGACCATGTGCACTCAACCTTCGTAAACTGGGCCGCAGAGTGGTATTGCAACATGATAACGACCCCAAACACACCTCCAAGATGACCAGTGGCTTGCTAAAAAAGCTGAGGGTAAAGGTTATGGCCTGGCCAAGCATGTCTCCAGACTTAAACCCTATTGAGCATCTTTGGGCCATCCTAAAACGGGAGATGGAGGAGCGCAAGGACTCTAATATCCACCAGCTCCTTGATGTCGTCATGAATGAGTAGAAGAGGGTTCCAGTTGCAACCTGTGAAGCTCTAGTGAACTACATGCCCAAGAGGGTTAAGGTAGTGCTGGAAAATAATGGTGGCAAAACAAAATATTTACACTTTGGGCTCAATTTGTAAATTTTTTCTAAGGGGTGTACTCACTTTTGTTGCCAGCAGTTTAGACATTAATGACTGTGTGTCGAGTTATTTTGAGGGGACAGTAAATTTACACTGTTATACAAGCTGTACACTGACTACTTTACATTGTATCAAAGTGTCATTTATTCAGTGTTGTCCCATGGAAAGATATAATGAAATATTTGAAGAAATGTTAGGGGTGTACTCACTTTTGTGAGATACTGTATATATGTATTTGACTGAAATCACTTTCAATCCCCGGTAGCAGGATTGTAAATACTATTAATCTCAAAAGGAATCTAGTTGTAGTCTTACAATATGAGACCCCCGGCCTTTTCAAAATCTCATTATGTGACTGAAAACTCAGAGAACTTTATTGATTTATTGTCTTCAGACCTGAGTGGATTGTCTTCAGATATGAGAGGGTGTCAGTCCTCAGTCTTTTCAAAGTCATTTAAAAGTCCTCTAGTGTAAGCCCAGCATAAGGGATATATCTGGCTAAGTACTCCACTATAGCAACAAGCAAGTCACTAACTGTGTCTATGTGCAGTTTGGTGCTGGGCAGATGAACAATTGGTTTATCAGAGCCTTTTCACTGAACTGCTGTATGCTGTGGCCGGAAATAACACTGATGAGCTGTGATGGATGCACAGCTAGCCATTTGATTCATTGTTGATATGAAAACATACTGATCGCAGCCTTAACTGGAATTGCACATTCATTCAATGTATGAATGTACCTTCTTTTTTAATGTCTGGAATACACCTTGTTTTTATTGTAATATATTTCTATTGCAATGTATCGATCTCTCTGCAGTAAAAAAAATCTCTTTTTGTAAAAAAAGCATCATAAGACAAAGGGGAATACATCAGAGGATATTGACTTGTACACCTATTTCTATTTCTATATGTATCTATGTGAATGTTTTTGCATCCAACCACAGCACCACATGTTATACGCCTTGTCTCCAATTATTAACACATTACAAAGTTGAGTTTCATTAAAGGACGGTGGTAGAAAAACTAGAATTGCGTTCACTGTGCCTTTAAACAACAAGGTTTACCTTCACCTTTACTGTTTAATTAGCAACTTTAGTTGCATCATGAAAATATCACATGGTGTTTTTGTAAAACGGGTCAGTCTGCGGTTGTCTCTGGACAACTACAGCATTACTAAAGATGGACAAAAACAGAAAAAACTATTCAGCCAGTCTAGGAGAACATCATCCATTTTTGTTTTATTTTATTAGAAAAAATTCCACACACCATAAAAATTACATGTACAAAACTATAAGATTTGAAATTGCTTTATGTACACATACAAAAGATAAAGCCCAACGAAAAAAAGTAAAGGGAACACAGAAGGGGGGAAGGTGAAGACAAAGAGTGTTTTATTTTTTTATTTTTTGGGGTGTGTTTCTCCTTGGATGGGTCAAAACATCTGAGGTTCTCTGTCTGTTTGCTCTTCTGTCAACGTGCATGCTGTGTGCAAATGAATTGCACTTCATGGTGGTTATGATGATGCTTTAATGCAGAAGGCCTACAACCAAGCTGTTAACAACAAAGGTGCTGCAGTCCTATACAGTCATACAGCATTATTCTTCACAATAAAGTGTTCAGATTTCCAATGTTAAAATCTAGACCTGTAAACTTATTAAGTGATTACAGTAATGGTGATTGATTTGAATAGAAATGACGGATATTATCAATGAAAATGACTCAAATGAAGGCTATCTGACACGGCACCACTTTATTTTTTCCCTTCTCCTCTCTAAATCGGTTTCCTTTTTGAAGTCACACACATGGCGTTCCTCCTCTGGATCTGAAAGAAAGAAATAGATAAAAAGATAAATTAAATTAGCCATGTGTTTTAGTGTGGGTTAAGTCATGAAAAAAAAAGAAAATCTATAATAAAGTATATATATATAAATATGACCAAAGCAAGGTTTATCAACACCCGTTGGCTACAGCTGTACAATATGTTCAGCCTTGGGCAAACAGATGTGTTTAGCTTGAAGAAAAAAAGTGCTGCAAGTGGGTTTTAGCATGTGTGTGTGTGTGCAGTATGTGTGCTTATGTGGGATTTATTTATGTTTGTTAAACTGGCTGAGAGTTAGTTGAATCTCTATGGATCAGAGCAGAGCCGCTAATTACACCTCAATTATCAAGATCACTTCCGCCACCTTCACTTGCAAAGGAATGGACATGATGGAGAGCTTCCTTTATCTTGGTACCTCTCAGAAAGAAGTAAGACTAACTGTGATGGACAGTCCACCATAGGGAGACAAATTGCCTGCTTTCTCATTGTTAGTGCTGCACTGCAGATGCTGAGGCTAACAAGGCTTTTAAGTCCAGTGTAATCAAGTGTTTGACAAAGACATTCTTGCAATTCTGTTCACTCTTTGACTGATGCATGTCACCTCAGCATTCAGTTTATCACATGATGTACAAAAAAAAAACATACTACTATCCTTGTTGGAAAAAACACCCAAATCCAAAATTGCCAGAAAAACCACATGTGGGCAGTCGAAACAAATGATGTAATGAGTTCTACAGACAGAAAAAAGTAACTTTAGACTTTATGGAAACAAATTGGAAAAATATGTTAATATTTTGTGACACTAATGGGAAAGGGAATGGCAGGCAATAGTAAATAATTAAACAGTGAAACCCAGTGTTATATCATTTTTGAACAGTTATTTTAAAATGCCAACATTATTAGCAAGAAGCACACACTTTGGCCAAAAGCACAGGTTGGTTTTCACCAACTTTCTTTCACGATTTTAATGAACAAGTGTATGGTGCAATGTGGGGAAGTGTCAGGGTCAGAGACAACACACTATTAGGGCTGCAGCAGTATAAGCAGAGTAGCAGGTATAGGGGCAAACATCAATAACAGCCAATCAAATACGCTCATGCCAGTCCCTTAAAAGCTCTGTGTGATTGACTCGTCACAATAGACACACCAAGGACATGAGGTGTCAATCTGTTGTACTTTCGATGACGCTACATAGTCAATAGTAGCTGCCTTATTTTTGAACAAGATGGTGGATTGAGAAAGAGATGCAGATTACTCTTCTCATTGTTTTATGGTAAACACAATACTCAAACTAAAATAATCTCAACAGTTTTGCACTAGTACACCCAGGGCCGCTGCTACGCTTTTGGGTGCCCTATGCAGAAATTGTCAGTGATGCCCCCCCCACCCCCCCAAAACAATTGTTGCCCTTGCAAGATCTCTGCGACTGCTTTTTGGCACATTTGCCAGCATTTACTAACAGAACTGCTTAACTTGTGAAAAAACTGCCTTTGCAAAGGAATTGAGTGATAGGATCATAGACTGATTATGAGATAATGGGCCCCTGGGCTTACACTCTTAAAGGGCCCCCCACTTGTCCCTATCCAGTCAGGTACACTGAATTTTCTACACTGATACATACAATTAATGGCAAAAACATATTAAGGAAGTCAGTGTTTCCCACAGGATGTTGGGGTATTGTTGGAGGGACCCTGTACCTTGTTGGGGGGTGGGTGGATTTTTTTTTACCTTTTTAAAGTAAAATGCATCAATCTGGTGCACTTTGTGAGGACATTTTAGAGACTAGAGAGATATCAAATCCTGAGATGCAGAAGGAACATTATTTTTCAGATTTTTCTTAAACAGGTAGCACTCTTTACTCTGCAACTGTAAAAACAGTAGATTGGTCTGCAGACCCATGTTCTATGATGGAGGGGCCCATTTCAACAGATAAAGGGTGGATATGAACAATTTAGAATTCACACATATAAAGTTTATTTGTGTATGTGTGAGGGGGCCTTCAACCCCCTTAGACAGCGCTACTAATGCTGTTGTTTTTAACTTGCTTTTGTATTTCTCCCCTACTAGTTGAGGGGCCCATGATGATTTCTATCTTGTTAAATTTTAATGAGTATTTATATTTAGGCTATTCCTTTTTGGACCCTGTTATTGACATCAGTGACTGAGCTCTTTGACTATGCAACATGAAAAGTTACTATCAGTATCTCTGGCTAAGGGCCCCCCTGAGCCCTTGGGCCCCTGGGCCTGTGCCCGGTGTGCCTGTGCAGTAATCCACCCCTGGATAGGTTACACAATTAAGAAAAAACAACGATGGGCCTGTTCATAACTAATTTATATATTTTTTGTAATGTAATGATTATCATGAACTTTAAAAAAAATATATATATTTTGGGGGGCCCCCGGACCATCTCTTTTTCCTTTTTAATAAAAAAAAAAAAAAAAAAAAATTATAATTTTTTTTTTTTTGGGGTGCCCCCCCCAGGAACTTGGTGCCCTACGCAGTCTGCGTACTCTGCGTATAGGGAGCGGCGGCCCTGAGTACACCAGGCTTCAGAACAAGCTTAACTTAACTTTGACGTCAACTGCAACACGGCTTAGATTAAACGTCTCGATTTCACAATTGAAGAGTCATTCTGTAGAGCTTATACTCAGTGGATTGTTTCCTAATGAGCCTGGTGTCAAAGCTGTTGTTCTCGCTAAACCAACACCATATGTTTCTGTGTGGCATATAATCCCAAAATACAACTATACAGCTCCCCATATACTGTATTCTTTCAAGGGCCGTTTTTTAAAAAACGGACTCACAATTTAACAGACTCTCAGATTCCTCTGTGCACATTGAATCGAAGAAAATGTTATGTGTTAAGATATCTTTTCTGTTTACTGAAGTGATTCAAATTATTGCCTTTAGATTAATAATTAAATGCAACAAAACTTATTGCATAACCTGAGAGACCACTGATAATATGCAGATCCTGCATAATTTTTAATGAGACCATTGCAATGATATAGTTGGAGTGCCCACCCAGAGAACGAACTTGGCATTTGCCTGTCTGAAGTAACGCCCCACTACAAAACCCCATATTTCTATAGGTCAATGCCCAGTGAAAGTCCCTATTGAGGTTCTGCAGTTTCCATCACTGCCAGTCAAAGCTGGCATAGTGTTTTTTTTTTAAACAATGCAACAGGTTATTGACAGTCATCCCCTTTATCTACAAAGTTGTGTCATAAACAAGTTATTCCTTGTGAACACCCACTGATTTCTCCCACACTCCAGTGAAGCACACAGTACTGGACAGTGATGATGGAGTGTGTCAGCCTTGCTCCTTACATTAAAACAAAAATTTAACAGACCGACATTCTTCAAAACTCGCACTCTCCCCAGCAGGATACAAATTCCACTTAATGTTTGTCTAAGTGAATAAACCCCTGCAAACCCTTCCTAATTCACTGCAACATGTGCATGAATTGTGCTGGCACAGAGACATGAAAGCACCCTCTAATTGAATGGCATAAACGTTAATGTGAAACAGAACTTTATCCGACATATATATTAATCATGCTTGAACTGCCACTGATAGTTATTTAAAAAATGTCTAATCCAATTTGGACAAAACTACACTACTGAGGTTGTCAAAGCTAGAGTTTAGCAAATGTCTACATCTCAGATGCATCAAGGGTATATGGGAAAAGTAAAGCCACAGTTAGCATTATATGCAGTCTTCTGGTGCATTACTCTTAAATTTAAAGCAGCAGCAAGCAGTGTGTGCATGATTTAAATTGTAATGCAGTAATGCAGTGTTAAGTCTAAACTGTGCTGTGCATATACATTACCATCCTGGATTGTAGGATATCTAAAGCTAAAGACTAATCCCTTGAACACCTGCATTTATAAATATAGAAATCAAATCAAATATACAGTAAGATGACAAAATGAACAGAAGAACATATTTATCCATAAACCAGTCTAAAAAAGATAACAAGCTTAACCTTTCACTGCAACACAAGCCTGTAGTAAACTGAGCATTTAGCAGCAACAACAACAGTAAATCCAGATCTTTGTTCAGCCTGACATTTTAAAAAAGAACCGTGACTTCCAATGCTAAACTTTCCCGTTACCTCTGACAGCATTATTTGTGTAAAGTTCTGAATCCGCCAGTATACCAATAGGTCACCGCAGTCCGCTTTATGTGTCCAACAGCTTAAAGACTTCAATCTCCATATTCAAACCTGCATAAGATTTAAATCCAACAGCCGTCCCATTTGCTCCCCTGTCTACAGGAGGAAATGGGTTTCTGCCTGTAGAGATAAATGGAAGCGTTCTAGCTCAAAGTCCCTGTAGTCGATAGATGTTCGTATGTACTCTCACTTCCATTGATTTAAACATTGATTTCATTAATCAGCATTATGTGTCACTTGCAAGGCCCTATATAAAAATACATATACAGTAGAAGAGGATGTAGCCTAATTGCTGGACTTTAAATTGTAGGTCAGTTCTTGTAATAGCCTACAACTGAAATTTGCTTTTCTTGTTAGTATAATTTAAAAGGGATTCATCATGCCAATGAGGTTAAATTATGCACTGCAGTAATACAGGTTACTATACTTATCTCTGCACATTGTGCCGTATTGTTTAGAGTTCCTAATGCAGATAATGCTACACAGTGCAGGAGCAATTTAAAAAAATTGCAATCCCTAAAAATAGAGTACATAGTTAAAGCATTTGGGAAAAAACACAACACAGCTGCAGCCAATTAAATGTACATTAATCAAGGCATTTTCTGTATCACTTTGTAAACTGAACATAGCCGCCCCATTTTTTTCTTACTTTTGTTATTGCTTTTGTTTTTATTTCCTTGTGTCTGTATCCAGAAGGTGCACCATGCATCAAACTGATCCAGTGCTGTGCCAATGATGAGATACAGGTAAAGTTAGTACAAGGCAAAAGGCAAGACAAGGCATGGGGGCAGAGATTTCTTATGTGAACGTTCTTTATCAACCAATACTGAGTGCAAATCCGCAGCATCCAATTATAGCTTCTCTTTCTGCAGCCACTGCTTCTATACTGGTCTCTCTCTCTCTCTCTCTCTCTCTCTCTCTCTCTCTCTCTCTCTCTCTCTCTCTCTCTCTCTCTCTCTCTCTCTCTCTCTCTCTCTCTCTCTCTCTCTCTCTCTCTCTACGCAACACAACTGATTTTCCAAGTCCATCTATCACTAAATGCCAGACGTTTTCTGTTGCTATCGTGTTGAATTTTTTAAATGGTTATAAATATACTGGCGGCTCTCTCATTTGCTTCACAGGGTCTGGGTGCCACTGCCAATTAACGATTATTCTGCTGTCCTGCACCAGAAGTTTAAATCACTTTCGGTGCTGCAGTGCATGTATCCGACCGAAGTGCGCAAATGGGAAAATAAGTGTCCACAGCAAACAACAGCCTCCAAGGAACTTAGCATACAGTCCCCTCCATAAGTATCGGAACAGTGAGGCCAATTCCTTTATTTTTGCTGTAGACTGGAAACATTTGGGTTTGACACCAACATATGAATATGAGACAATAGATCAACATTTCAGCTTTCATTTCCAGGTATTTACATCTGGATCTGATACACAACTGAGAAGATAGCATTTTTTGTAAAGGAACACCACATTTTTAGGCAAGCAAAAGTATTGAAACAGACTTAAAATGCATTAAAGTGAATAAGACTTAATATTTTGTTGCAAATCCTTCATAACTGCATCAAGCCTGTGACCCATTGACATAACAAAACTGTTGCATTCTTCTTTTGTGATGCTTTTCCAGGCCTTTACCGCAGACTCATTCAGTTGCTGTTTGTTTTGGGGGGTTACTCCCTTCGGTCTCCTCTTTAGCAGGTAAAATGCATGCTCTATAGGGTTTAAGTCTGGAGATTGACTTGGCCAGTCTAAAACTTTCCATTTCTTGCCCCTGATGAACTCCTTTGTTGTTTTTGCAGTTTTTTAGGGTCATTACCTTGCTGCATGATGAAGGATCTTCCAATCAGTTTGGTTGCATCTTTCTTTAAATTGGCAGACCAAATGTTTCTGTAGACTTCTAAGTTAATTTTGCTGCTGCCATCATGTGTTACTGTGTTGTTGTCAAGATGAACCTTTACCAAAGTGATGGAAAGGCTAAAGTTTGGAGAAAGAAAGGATCTGCACATGACCCCAAGCATACAAGCTCATCTGTGAAACACGGTGGAGGCAATGTCATGGCTTGGGCTTGCATGGCTTCTTCTCGGATGGGCTCATTAATCTTCATTGATGATGTAACACATGATGGCAACAGCTAAATGAACTCAGAAGTTTACACAAACATTTTGTCTGCCAATTTAAAGAAAGATGCAACCAAACTGATTGGAAGATCCTTCATAATGCAGCAAGATAATGACCCAAAACACACTGCAAAAACAACAAAGGAGTTAATCAGGGTCAAGAAAGGGAAGGTTTTAGACTGGTCAAGTCAACCTCCAGACTTAAACCCTAGAGCAAGCATGTTACCTGCTAAAGAGGAGACTGAAGAGAGTAAACAAACAACAACTGAATAAGGCTGCGGTGAAAGCCTGGAAAAGCATCAAAAAGGAGGATTCAAAAGTTTTGTGATGACAATGGGTCACAGGCTTGATGCAGTTGTTGCAAGCGAAGGCTTTGCAACAAAATATTAAGTCTTATTCACTTTAATTTATTTTAAGTCTATCTGTTCCAATTCTTTTGCTTGTTCCTTTACAAATAATGCTATCTTCTCGGTTGTGTATCAGATCCAGATGTGAATACCTGGAAATGAAAGCTGAAATGTTGATCTATTGTCTCATATTCATATTTTGGTGTCAAACCCAAATGTTTCCAGTCTACAGCAAAAATAAAGGAATTGGCCTCACTGTTCCGATACTTATGGAGGGGACTGTAGTCTCATCAATTAAGTATTGTTTTTTTATCCATTGTCAAAAATGGTGCAAATATACTTAGACCAGTGGGAGTGAAAATCATCAGAGTTCATATTTTTGGCTTTGAAATTCATGTTCATGCAAATTGCTCTATTTCAGGGGTGTCAAACTCATTTTCACAAAGGGCCGAATTACGACATGATAATCACACGAAGGGCCAGACATGTCGCTTACTGACATGCCTTCTTTTTATTCCAAAAATCAAACAACATATCTAGGTATATAACCTGCGTACATACAGGGCATAGGCTAGGTTTCGTTTACATATTTTGGGGGACAAATTATAGGTGGGGGGTATGGGGGTGCTCCCCCAGAAATTTTTGTGCGTCAAACACTTAATTTCCTGTATTCTGGTAGATGTTTCTGTTTTCTGTGCCTTTTCTGCATCGATTTATTGGGGAAATGTCTTTATTTTTCTAAAGGAAAAGACAACATTCAGGTTCCTGGTGAAACAATTATAAAGGACTATAATGCAGTAAGGCTCTCAGGCATCCTGGATTGAGCGACAATATGTTTTCTCTTGGATTTTTCAAAACTTTCTGCACTTTCAAAACATATCACATTTTTTTATTTTATTTTTTTATAGGAATCATGACCCAGCACCAGTGTTAACTATTTATGACACTTTACATTGGTAATGAAATGCAAAGCCACCATTGGAAACGAAAGGGGTGGGCTATCAGCGGCTATCTAACGTTAGCTAGTGAGCTATATTGTAACTTGAGGCAAAAGTTAGAAACCAGATAATGTTAGCATTCATCCTTAGATAGTTGACACAATCAATCATCATATTAGCATGCTATTTAGCCACATAGATTGGCCTATTTACAGCCATTAGAAAACTGACATCTTTTCTTCAATGCAAGTTCATCAATTCATGGCTTAAAATCCTGAGCTGTGGAACTTTCAGCAGACATTCCTAGTGGTAAGCTGTGCGAGTGTCCTAACGGTTGGAAGCGTGTGCGACGTGCGGATATGGCACAGGCTCCGCATGAGAGAAAAAAAAAAAAAATCATATTTATTTATTTTTTTTTTTTGCGGGCCGAATTTAATGGAATTACCGAATTGTTTCGCGGGCCAGATTAAATATTGAAACGGGCCAGATTTGGCCCGCGGGCCAGAGTTTGACACCCCTGCTCTATTTGATGGGATAAAGGTGGTTGGCGGTTTTTCAAATTCCCAAATTGACAGCACTGCTTATACCGCAGAATATACTGTGCTACCGACCTTCACAAACTGATGCTTGAATAGTCAAGGCAAGATATTTTTGCACAACAAACATCCCAGAGGTGTTCACATTAAGTCAGGGGTGTCAAACTCTGGCCCGCGGGCCAAATCTGGCCCGTTTCAATATTTAATCTGGCCCGCGAAACAATTCGGTAATTCCATTAAATTCGGCCCGCAAAAAAAAAAAATAAATAAATATGATTTTTTTTTTTTTTTTTTTTCTCTCATGCGGAGCCTGTGCCATATCCGCACGTCGCACACGCTTCCAACCGTTAGGACACTCGCACAGCTTACCACTAGGAATGTCTGCTGAAAGTTCCACAGCTCAGGATTTTAAGCCATGAATTGATGAACTTGCATTGAAGAAAAGATGTCAGTTTTCTAATGGCTGTAAATAGGCCAATCTATGTGGCTAAATAGCATGCTAATATGATGATTGATTGTGTCAACTATCTAAGGATGAATGCTAACATTATCTGGTTTCTAACTTTTGCCTCAAGTTACAATATAGCTCACTAGCTAACGTTAGATAGCCGCTGATAGCCCACCCCTTTCGTTTCCAATGGTGGCTTTGCATTTCATTACCAATGTAAAGTGTCATAAATAGTTAACACTGGTGCTGGGTCATGATTCCTATAAAAAAATAAAATAAAAAAATGTGATATGTTTTGAAAGTGCAGAAAGTTTTGAAAAATCCAAGAGAAAACATATTGTCGCTCAATCCAGGATGCCTGAGAGCCTTACTGCATTATAGTCCTTTATAATTGTTTCACCAGGAACCTGAATGTTGTCTTTTCCTTTAGAAAAATAAAGACATTTCCCCAATAAATCGATGCAGAAAAGGCACAGAAAACAGAAACATCTACCAGAATACAGGAAATTAAGTGTTTGACGCACAAAAATTTCTGGGGGAGCACCCCCATACCCCCCACCTATAATTTGTCCCCCAAAATATGTAAACGAAACCTAGCCTATGCCCTGTATGTACGCAGGTTATATACCTAGATATGTTGTTTGATTTTTGGAATAAAAAGAAGGCATGTCAGTAAGCGACATGTCTGGCCCTTCGTGTGATTATCATGTCGTAATTCGGCCCTTTGTGAAAATGAGTTTTGACACCCCTGCATTAAGTGCTCAATTCTGCCCATAAAGCGACATTTTGAGGCTATACTTCACAGCAGTTTATGCTCAGCCTTCCAGATGCTTTTTCCTGGATGGACCAGTGGTTAAATTTTTTTTTTCTTTTTTTACAGTAGTATGATTGACAATTGAGGGCATCCACAAAATAAATCCCACATTCAAAGAAAGATGCACTCGTTCATGCTGAAGTATCAACTCATGCTCGGTAAGTTCGCATTGTCCTCACAACCATGCGCGTATAAATGGGAGGTCAGATGATCAAAATGTCTTTCGACTCGCTGAACAAGCTGACGTGTTTGTTCAGCTGAGCATGCCGTTTGCCTCGCCATCCAGATCTCTTTTGAACATTTTGAAATGGGTAAAAGAGGTCTAAAAAATAACCAAAATAAAACATTGTGCGTGTATGTTTCTATGCTGCGTCATCTATTATTCATCCTACCATCTTTTCTTTCTGAAGGACCAAAGACACCGCACAGCACAATACAGCTGGAGCTCAGTACACGCTGAAATATCTTCTATACATCCCACACAGTTCTCCTCCTGTTTTATACTGCTTTATACCCCCTCTTGTCCTTTTCTCCTCCTCCTCATCTTCCTCATTTTTCCTAATCCTTGTCTTCCTTCTCTCCTCTACCTATAAAGCTGCTTATCTTGTGCTGCCTTTCTTCCCCCCTTCTCGCTCCTCCCCAACAGCTCAATTCAAGAAGCCATTATTGACACAATAAGATCACTACAAACAAGGTCATGTGGACCTACAAAGAGCCCCATTTCTCCTCTATCCGTCTCTTTCACGTAAAGTTTTTTTTTAACATTTATTTTTCATTATTATAACTTATTTCTTACTTTATCCCTCCTCATCCTCCCAGTACATCTTAACCTGTTCCTTCTATCCATCCTTCTCAGTTTTCTCCCCTCCCCCGTCTCACTTTCCAATTTCCTCCTTACCACAGGTGTTGTCTCTCTCGTAACAAACCGCTACTGATGCCGGTACTGCTTTTACATATTGAGAACTGCTCTCCATATAATGTGGTACAATACATATTAAGATATGGAAATATTTGATATGGATTCAAATATTTTCATTATATTTTTTTCATTGAGACAATTTCTGACTCAGAGCTGGGAGGCTGCTGCGATGTTGGGGCGTCAAGGGATTAGTGAGTGTTGCCTCCTCTACACGCAGCTTGCTTGCATTATCATTGTCTTTATTAAAGTGTGACCACACTTTTGTGCATCTTCCATATCCCCGGTTAGCCCGGACTAAGGAGCACTGAATGTAAATATGCAAAACAACATCATACAACTGCCATCAACAATATTGGACAATGAAATACTGCAAAAACTTCAATAGGAATACCGTTTGCATGAGCTTATTGATAGTTGGATATTGAACAAAGGGACCAGTTTGGTACCGGTATTTGATACTTATCCCTATTTATGTGTTCTCTTCTTTTTCTTATTTTCAGTCTTTCCCACTCACAGAGCTGGACAGCCTCGTGTAATGAGTGCAGGATCCAGCGGTGATGTGTCCGAGACCCCTGGTCATTTTAAACCATGTGAGTGTGTGTGTGTAGGAGAGAGACATCAGACAGTGTGCTTCAAATTCAGTAATGTATGCATGGCCACCTCTAGTTACATCCCCACCACATCAGCCACCAGATGTGACATGCTGCTTAAATTGAATTCATAGCATGGGCCATCAGCCCTCGTGGAGTGGAGCACACTATGCATCTCCTCTACATTATGTTATAACAAGTTCAGTCTGTGTTTCTCACTGTGCTGCTTTATCCTTCACATATGACAATAGCTGACTGGTTGCTAAGAGAGGGACTCGTAAGAGCTGCTGCAAAATGGCCACAGTAAAAATGAGATAGTGCTACAGCTTGCATGCAATGTTTCATCAGCAAAGTGATCACCAAATAATGAATTGTGTATCTCTGTGTATAAAATACATCAAAATGTAACTTTTCTCTCCAGATCGATCTGTGGAGGAACTGTATAGCACACATTTTAGGAAATGTTTAAAGGAATTGTTTAAAATTCAACATTCTCTTAATTGTGAGGAGATATGGCAATCTCCTATTTGTCAGTTAATTATATAACACAACCGCCAGCAGCTGTTAAACACAGCTTAACAAACAAAAACGGTTAAACAGTTAGCTTGGCATTCACTTCCTGCGCCCGGCCAAGAAATAGGCATGCCATAGACCTGTGTCTGTGTACGAATTAAACAAACAAGATGTGTTTGATTTGTCGGATAGTGAGCCCGTGGGAAGATTAAGTAACCTTTATAGGGAGCCAGGCAAGCTGTTTTCCCCGTTTCCAGACTTATGGTAAACTAAGCCAACCAGCTGCCGGCTGTAGTTTCATATTTAAAAAAATATGAGTCTAACCTTTTCGTTTTAATCCAACTCATCACTCCACACAGTTATCATATTTGTAATCATAAAATATGGACATGATTCAAGATTTATTATAAAAGGCTTTTAATGTGCATGATGCCCATTTGATTTGATCGCAGTTAGGAGGAGGAGGGAACAACATCATGACGCGAAGAAGAAAGACGTTGCCCTCTTTTTTTCTACTGAAAAGTTGACTTGTTTTCTCATGTGACCACCATGCGTTGAACATGTTGACAGGTTAAAAAAAAACAAAGTAATATTGTATTGGAGTGGCATGCACTTGTAGATCAATGTCACCTAAATTAAAGGCACAATGTAGCCTCAATCCTAAATGTCACTCTTAAGGAAGAGGGCTTGATATGGTGCTTTATATGTAGTTCTTATGGTGCTTGACCAAACCATATAGTTTGTATAAAGGTTTAAATTGTAGAAATATGTTAGGGGCTTATTCAACTACTACTGTGCTGTTTCTATTTACACCCACGTTCAGGAAGATAAAACATTTTTTTGGGAGTGTTCTTGTTCAATAGGTTTATAACTCAGGCATTTCACCATTCAGCCAGTAGCTGAGAGGAATGCATGATTACCTCTATAAATGTGTAAGGTAATTTTGACTCTGAAAATCGTTGGGATTGCCATTCTCTAGCGTCAGATAGCAGCCTACGTCCATGACTAAGGAGATATTGCTGACCCTCCTTGCACGGGCAAAGTCCATCCCTGAGGCTGTTGTGTTAGCACATATCCTCTCATAATATTATATTTTCCACCAGTATTAGATCACTGCCTTAGGCAGGCACGAGAAAAACAAGAGGATGGACAAAGAGAGATTCAGTAGGATAGAGGAAGAAGAGTATTTGATAAGAAATGGATTGACTCATAGACTAAGAGAGCAATAAACAAACAGGAGGGTGGATGCATTTCCTGTTGCTGTTTAGATATTGTCAGTGGACAGCAGTAACGACGCAGATCGTTTAGCCAAGGTGGCTTTCTAATTGTCTAGCTGACAGCAATTAGGTGGTGCTTGTTAAAGCTCTGTACCCTCATTAGGTTACAGACCACTCGTAGCAGGAAGAGACACTGCAAAGTGTAAGTGTGTCTTAAACTATGGGGCAGGACCCAAAATGGTTAGACGGCCAAGGTGACTGCCGTTGGGTTAGACTATTGCACTAATTAATGAGCCGGGGTCTTTGGTTGAGACAACTTCTCATGTAGCGGCTCATTTGGTTAGGTTCATGGGCTAATCAGGACATAACTCACCTGTTTAAGTGGCCCTGGAGAGATGTGAGGGAGGTGGGTAAAGGTCCATAAGGTCTTGCCCAGTTCCCTCCATTGAAAAGCTGTAGATATTGGACTGGAACAGTATAATGCACAGACTAGACCAATAGATAACAGGTCTGTCTAGTTCTAGTCCAGTTTAGTCAGCATCAGATGACTGCACATTTTGATCCTAAACAAGCTTATAACTTCAATTCAGGTCCAACCAGTTCCAGGTTTGTACTGTCCAATATGTCCACGTTAAACATGTTGAGTTCCTTCAAAGAACAGACTTCTGCTTGAGAGATAACAGGGTCCGGTCAAGGCTGAGTCATCCAGCTTCAGTCCAGCCCAGCTAGCAACAGCACAGCTCAGTGTAGTAGAATTGCATTATTCCACATGAACTATTAAAGTGGAGCCCACTTAAGCCAGCAGTGTCAAGAGTCCATTATGTTGAGTTGCAGAATCATTACTGTTCTAGAAATTAGCATACGATCATGTATTTTCCGTGTGGTATTATTTCCTTTCGATTTGTGCAGTCTTACAAATTGTGGATCCATGTTGAGTGTGATTATCTTTGCATCCATCCTTTACTCTTTAGCCATAAATTCCCCATCTGTTTTTACAAGCACCTCGGCGTCTGTCAATGCATGTAGATTCTGTTCCAGTTGGTGAGAAGTTCGTTCACATTGTCCGCGTCCATTTTTGTGTTGAGACATGTCCACATGCCTTGTTATTTTGCTTTTATGAAATGATATACGCCCACTGTATCCACTTCTAGACTGATACGCATTTCAAAGTGGGGAAATTTGGCATTCGGTGTATGCTGTTTCGTTGAAGGTGATTACGATAATCACACCGGCACAAGGATCCTGCAGCAACTGGCCAATCAATGAGCCAGAAGACATTGGGCCGTGACACGATCGTCCAATCCAGACATGAGAACCAAGATAAGCAGATAAAATAAAACCAGACAGTACAGGTCTATAACCCTGTGGTATTAATGGAAACAAAGTAATGGGTACAGTAAACAGTAGATACGGGAGGAGCTAGAGGGCCTTTTTTCTCTTCAGTGTTTTCACCAGCTTCCCCCATGGTGGTGACGTTCATCCTCCACATCTACCACGCAGAACAACATCATCAGGGTTCTAGAAAACAGAAGAGCAAAGACACAATTGTGTGAGAGTAGAACCTCAGCGCTACTGTCTTAGTCTACAAGGGAAATATTATTGTTCTACAAGGGGATATTTAGAACAAGGAGGTTAAGCAGACACTAACGCACTACTGATCTGGAGTATGGCATACGGTCTTGACAAAACAAGGTTTGGGGAGCGAATCATTTTAAACAGTAGCAGTCTAACTGACACAATTTAGCTTCTGTGAGATCAACACCAATTCCTACTAACACAAAACAGTGAGAATATCACTCCTTTAACGTGTGTTGGTAAAGCACAATTGTAACTTCTCAAGTTGAGTGGTTTCTGTTATTTGGTGTCCCGTGCTAGATTTTTTACACTTGATCATGTCCAAGTGGGGCAGATTTCTTTGTTGACATGACCGCTTTCATGACTTCAAAGGTTTCAAAAAAAGCACAGAGAACATTTTGTGTGTGTCCCTCTAGAATATTATATCCTGAGGAAAAACAGAAGCAAATGTAACACTTTGGAAGTGGAGAAAGTAAAGGTTAAAATGTCATGACATTGCGGTTACACCAGACATCGAAACAAATGAAAAGGACACATAACACAATGCAGTGCTTTTGACTTGTTTGGTCAGGTTTCTTTTGGGTTTAAAATATACAATAAAGCGTCTGGCATCATCCAATTGCCACTCACAGTTGTATCAACTCTGCTAATGGGAAAGAAGGTACTATCCATACTTCTAAGACAGTGATAACATTTGTTTTTAAAATCTTTCAATACAATTAAATCAAAGCTCTTCACTTTGTAACATTTTAGGGTCTGTTTCCTTCCTTATATGACAGCTGTGTTAGAGTGTTACTGCTGTATATATGGGAGATACAACAAATGCCCGCATATACAATGCTTGCTGACAAGGGAAAGCAAATAAGTGTGATAGCCTTGAGAGTGATGGAGCTGTACTTGCCGTGGCAGCCTATTGCCACTGCTGCTATTTGTAATGTGTACATTTGTCAGGAGAGCATTTCTTAACTGTATTTGTCAGGAGGAGTATTTCCTAACTGCATTTATGTTCAGCCACTGCTTATTGTGTCAGTTTAAAAATGAAGCAGAGTCTTCCTAACGCCTGTCTGTATTCATCCATCACTGCCACTGCACATCTCCACTGTCTTCTTCTCCTCCATCATCCTCCGCTTCTCTCCATTCTACTCCTCCATCACTCACTGTACCATGCACATATGGATGGAGGAGATGGGGTGATACGTAACAGGGACAGGGAGAAGGCAGTACGTGAAGAGGATAATGCAGTTTGATTGGCGACGGGATTGACAGGACATAAGAGATAACAAAACATGAAATACCGACAAATGTGTAACAAATTGAAAAACACATGGGGATAGGGGAGGACATAAAGGATTAAATGAAAGAGTATATGCCAACATTGCAATAGAGAAAAAGGATGTGCCAGCAGAAAGGAGATGAAGGGGGGACGGGAGGGAGGAGACGACACGATGAGAGGGGAGAGTGAGTATTGAGAGTGAACACAATTAAGAGAATCAAGAAAAAACAAGGAAAGCACAAAGGGGGGTTAGATGAAGAGAAAAACAATCAAAGGAGATACATAATTAAAGAGAAAACAAAGGAGGAATACAAATAAGAAGGCAGATGAAAGAAATGTTGGGGGATAAAAGAAAAGATCAGAAATAATCAATCGAGAAATAAGGAGGCTGACCAAGGAGGAAGACAAATGAAAGAGACTGCAAATTAGAAATGTTAAGTACGGAAATGAATAAACAACATTGCAAAACAAAGTCACTTCCTCTAGTGGAATGCAGACGGATTGTCAAGCAGATGGGTTTAATTTGCTTGGATTTTGCCTTATACTTGTCCCTGAGATTCCTGCTTTGACCCAAATGACATAACGGAGGATGGAATTGTTTGTGTCGCTCACAGCATGGATATATTACAGTTTCCTGTTACAAGTCCTTATTTGTCCTCATTATCATGAGCAGATCTCAACAGGTTTTTAATAAGAACAGTTTATTCAGTAGACAGTAATTTCACTGACGCAATCATTTTCATCAGCAGTAAGTCAGTTGATTATAACTTATCTTTTCTCAGAGCCTATAAGGTAAAACTTGATTTCTTGCTGTATGTGACAAACAGGCCAATTATATTCAGTTAACTATCGTATACAGCAAAGTCAAGCATCAAATCCTCCTGTTTGGGGATGCTTGTTTCAGGGAATGTTTGACATTTCTGGTTAGTACAATTATTGATTAACTATTCAAAGAAAATACATTTCTATTGATCAACTAATATATTATTTAACTAGTGCTTAAAGCTCTAGAAAGAAATGCCAAACATAGAATTCCAGTTTACTTCATTGCATTCGGATAGAGGCAGGAATCTTAAAGGTACGAACACACTGCACTCTGCGGCACGGCGGTTGGCCGCGCGAATCGCAGGTTCTGCGCCGCGTGATCATATTGGGTCATATTGTTCCCGACCAGAGTAGCCTTCTCCTACTCTGGGGATATGTTGGCGCTGGTGCTAACCGGTGCTGAGAGCACCAGTCTGCTGTGCTGATGGTGCTTAGAGCATCAGTTTGCTGTGCTGATGGTGCTTTACCCAAGCTTACTGGTGCTAACTTGGTTCATACAGCAAAACTGACAGCTGTACACAGCAGGCAACAGACACATAGGCTATTCACAGAACTTATGGGAGCAAACTGTGACTATTATGTTTTCATCCATCTTAATTTCCTCTGTCCGTCGTCCCGAAGTGAGTGACGTCGGGAGGAGCTCAACGCTGATTGGCTATCGCGGCGCGGCCGGCGGCAAAAAGTTCAATATTTTCAACTTATGCGGCGGCCGCACCGCCCTAGCCGCACCGCGCGAACCGCTCGCCGCCGACCGCCCATTCGCGCGTTGGCGCACAAAATACATTGACTTTCTAAGTAAACTCGCCGCGCGGCGGTGTGCAGTGTGTTCGCACCTTTAGAATGAATATCTCAATATACCTTGGTATACAAAACCACTAAGTAAGAGGGACGTAACACATTGGAAAAGAAATTTAATTTGTGTGAAAAAATTATGTAATGACAAGACACCCCTATAAAAAGGGTCCGGTGGCAGCATGCTACACAGGGGTGAGGTGCAGCGGAGTGGGTAAGGAGCTGTGACACAGGGTGACAGAAAGGGAGGAACTGTTGGCAGACTACACAACAAAAATCTAGGGAGTGCTGAAGTTTTAAGTGCTGGTTATTACTCTTTGTGGTGGCACTCTCTTTGCAAGGCCAAGAGACCTTCAGATCTTAAAGTCTCTCCATTGGACACTATGAGGCCGCCGGTCATCTGCTGGTGGAAGCGTCCAAGAAAACCAAAAGAGAGAGTGGATATGGACAAAGAGGGAAACAGAAGAAGAGTGAGAGTGACATCTTGTGAAACTATAAGAAACAGAGAAAAAAAACACCCACACAGATGCAACAAACAGCAATGAAACAAGGGGGACCGGCAGGGAAAGTGACAACACAGCGGGAAGCTGGGGGAAAAGGGAGATTCCGATAGTGAATTCCAGGAGACAGAGGGACAGAGGGCCAAGAAGGATGAGGCCGGGCATGCTGGATGGCACTGAGTAGAGTGATGATAGATTAAAATACACAGAGGACGGACAGGCTACAGGGTCATGGGTGGGCCATAGGGAGAACACTTGCACTTCACACAGACGCACACACCACCTTGTGTGATCCTTGAATGGTTATCTATCCGGTCCAACCTCGAGGGAGCATTTGCACTGGCTCAAGGCAATGCAACCTTGTACATCACGGACAAATGCATGCAGAGACCTTTAGGGATTTGTTTTCTGACCCTGAATGTACAGATGCACACAAACACTTGCTGTCTTCATTGTGAAAACATTGTATTTGCTGTTGCAAAAACTACATTTCCTAGCATATTACTTTAAAGAGACTTATCTTCAAAAAATCAAAAAATCTAAAAGCAAGTTTTGAAATAATATTTCATAATGGCAAAATTCAAAATGATGAATCCAGTTTATCCATATTACTTTAATGTAAACAGTCCATGAAAAAAGGGCCTATTTATTTATTCATTTCGGGTCAAATTTTTGACAATTGTGTGCCTTTTAATGGGGTCTGTCTGTGTGTCTGTCAGTTGCTCTGCTCCTCAGGCGCTCTGGCTCACTGCGGCTCCCTCTCTGATCAGATCAATGTTGCCTTTCTCTGCAATGCAGTAACCAGTGAAACACATCAGACACAGCTACACCCTGAGAAACCCCCAATGGCCTTTGCACAAACAAGAGTCTTATCCCTCATCGTAGGTTGCCCTGAAATTGCCACTGATCCTGGAATCAAAGAGAGGAAACAAAGAAACACAAAGGCCAGCGATAACTATAGTTCCTCATGGGTAACGAGTCGAAAAATAAACTATTATAATTGTCTTGTTTGTATGTCTCGTTGTAGCCTGGGATGCTCTTTGGAAGCTTTTTCTGACTGACATTATTCAGTCATTTAAGGTTGAGATGAAGTCAAAGCAGTTAATTAGGCCTGTAGGGGAATTATTTGAGTTAGTGCATATGGTATCACATGCGTGCTAGAACAAAGCAAGCAAGTTCCTAGTCCCACTTCAGAACCTCTCAGGACACTTGCTGAACTACATCTGAACACACTTCCACTTCTATTCTATAGCTTGTCCATGGTAGCCTATTAGGGAGGCACTTGACAGCATCAACAACTGGTGCAACTCCTCTTTTTTGATACAATAATTAAAGGCTGATGTGTCCAGCACTCTGAATTGTGGTATGAATTTCAGACTTTCTTTCCTGCGACGAAGCATAGTTCACATAGGTGAAAAGTTTCCCTGATATTGCAGCCAAAAATGCTGAGCTCCGCACAGGTCTCTCATCTCCTCCTAGCTATCAGCGTGAGGCTCCAAGACACCTCAATTCAGAGGGGCCAATTGAATGACATAGCAGCTGATAAAGTATTTTGACTCAGCTGTTTAAGCCACTCATGTGAAATGGTGTCTCCATTTATTCTCTCTAATGAAACCCCAATTTCCTGAGTGGATTAGTGTTAAAGGGGAAGTGCACTGGAGTGGGCTTAGAACAGGGAAAATCAACCCGGAAAAAAGATTCTCATGCTCTTGTGGATTCCTATTATTATAGCATTATCTGGCATTTCAAGCAATCTCTGTCAGCATCGCAAGTAAGTTTAACAGTTTGAATCGAGACAACTGGGTTTTGATAACATAAAAAGTAGGTGTTATCTAATACCCCTTGCTGGCAATAACTCCTTAACTTTTCAAGATGCCTATGGAAATTTGCTTTAATTTTCCATAAGTATCGCATGATATTTTAATCATGGAGCTTTGTGCCTTTACTGTCATTGCTTTTTGCACTTTTTGAATAATACTGCATGCACAATGGCAATCCTAAATAAATCATTACAATTTAAGCAGAGACACATTTTCTCTGTATCTCTTTTTCTTGCCAACTGTTCATCTGCTTCCAGTCAGATATCTTCAGTAAGCTAGTATCCACCATATAAACTAAGAAATTAGAGATTGATCCATTAGCAGACAAGAACATCAAGAGACACTGAGTGAGAGCCTAAAGCTCAAGTAATACTTTTAGTTTTTAAGCCTTAAGTTAACCAATTCCAACGGAGACAAACGGGTTATAACTTTGTCATTTCCATTTACCGTAACATATTCATTAATTTGTTTTTTGGTAACTTAGGTTTTCTAACTTCTAGGCGTCAGAGAGCAATGTTTCAATCTGGAATCCTGGACATAGTCTTAAAGGTCATGTCACCTTCTTCTGGTGTGGACTTCTTATTAGAACAATACTTAGGGGCGACTGTGGCTCAGTTGGTAGAGCGGGTCGGCTGATGATCAAAGGGTTGGAGGTTCGATCCCCGCCCCGCCACTTGTGTCATGGTTGTTGTGTCCTTGGGCAAGACACTTCACCCACCTTGCCTCGTGTGAATGTCGATAGTTAGCCTGCTATCGGTGTATGAATTTGTGTGTGAATGGTAAAGTGTAAATGGGAACAGGTCTCCCTTGCAAAAGAGTCTTCGGACTCAATGGGATATACCTGTATAAATAAAGGTTAAAAAAAAAAAAAAAAAAAAAAACTTACAACATTTGTGAACTTATTCATTTCTAACACTGTGAAGAACTTTGAACATATTAATTAACTTTACTCACTGCCCCTGGCTTCTGCTGAGTGATTGTACCTCTTACTGCCACGACTGGTGTGCCTCTTTCACTGATTGTGCTGATTTTGACGCAGTATATACTGTATATAAATAACAGTTGTTTTTCTTGTGCATTATGCATAGCATATTCTTTTGTGTGAGCGATATCATGTATTGTTATCCCTGGGGTGGTTCAATCACACTACAGCTGAATCTCAGGCAAATTGCTTGGATTTATAAAAAAAGCACCCTAGGGGGGCAGCATCTTAACTGTGAGTGTATTGTAAAGATTAAACATAATGAAGACAGTGACATAATAGCTTATAGTGGTGTTAAAATGTAGTTCTTAAATGCACTGTATGCATGTACGTTTTAAAGGAAAGTAGCTATACAAATTGAACAATCACAAAAAAAGACAGATATCAGAGCATTTAAGCTTAAAGGGCTTGTTGTATAAGCTTCTTCAGCGATGTTGCTTGGTCTTTTTTTTTTACATGTACAAATTGCTGCTTTTTGTTGTTGTACTAGGGAACACACACATATGTGATACATAAAAAAGACACATCCAGAGTAAAAAAATAGCTGATATTAACTTACTCAAGACATTTTAACTTTTTTATATAAAGGGGAAATTCTGGTCTTGGAGTTCTTCCAATCTGCTTTTGAATTTCAGACAACTTTAAAAAATCCCTTATTTTGTGCTGAGGTAACTTTACTTTTTCCCTGTTCAGCACTTTGGTTGCGACCCTGAGAAGGCTTAGTGCTTGAAGTCTCATAGTTTGTTGCTCAGCTAATTGAGGACACACAGGGTACTAACCCTTAATAATGTTATATGTGAAGTGATAGGTGATTCCACCTGTGTTACCAGATCCCCCTCTCCTCAAACACCAACCCAAAAATATTCTCTGCTGACACAGTCTGAATGTGCCCCATGGAGAAAAGGTGCGAAAAGTGCAGTTCCTGGCAACAAGGTCATAGAATCAGGCACAACACCCTTGGCAAACTAAATACACTCAATGGGCTTTACAAGTTTAAAGCCGTTGCATTACAGTGTATACCATCCACTACTGTTCGTAAATTAGGCCCTGGAAATGTACAAGATCGTAAAAGTAAAAATCGATGAGCTTGGGGGAAGTAAGGTTGTTAGGTTAATGCTACAACAGAGTATGAAGGATGATTCCAAGAGTATTTAATGTGAAAAAAAACTTTTCCTAACCACAGAGAGAGAGAAGCTGTGATTGGATCCGTCAATTATAGAGTTAACTACAACTTTAGATGATACTTCAGCCCCACAGACAGAAAGACGTCTCACCCTCTGTCTCCCACTATCTTCCCAGTGCACTTGGCTGGCATCTGTCTTATTCATTCTATCATTCACACTCCCCCACCTTCTCACAGTTTCACTCACTGTTAAAATATTGCTCAATTTCACACCCTGGATTTCACATAGTCTATATATCAGCCTCGATTTATTTCTGTTTGACTGCATATATATTTGTGATCTTTGTGTTCTTTATTTTTCAACCTTCTGCTGTCTTTCTTTCAACCTCTCTAAAGTACTTCCTCCTTGTTCTGCTGCTTGCCTCCTTCATGCCTATATATCTCCCTCCCACTCTGTCTCTGTACTACCTGCCAGTCCCTTGGGGGAGGTGGGCTCTTTGGCGACAGATGGCGGTCTGTTTGTCATCTGGATAGCCACCCTGGAGGAGAGGTGGGACTTGGTGGGCGAGAGCACCTCCTCATTGGCCAAGGAGTCAGTCCTTGTCATTGTGCTCCGTCCACTGCTCTCCTCTTCCACCAATGCCACAGTGTCTCTCAGAGTGTTGCTAGGCGACATGGCCCTGGACGCCGCTAGCGCTTGGTCCTCTTGACTATCTGGCATTTTAGAGGCAGAGCGAGGGAGGACTTGGACCTGCCCGCCGCCTCCCTGTCCGTTGCTCTGCGGTCTCGCCACAGACGCCGCAATGGCTGCTTTTCCGGGGCCTGCCCCTTGGTAGCCGTAAACCTTGTACCGTATCATTAAGATGATAATAAAAACCAGCACAGAGGCAACGATAATCCCTCCAATGATGATGATCATAGTGCCACCCAGGAAGTGGCTGTGCAACGCTTGGCACTGGCTGAACTCGGTGTGTGTGGTGAATGACAGGCAGCCCAAAGGACGGGTGGCAGTCAGTGAGGTGATGACGTCATCAAACACAGCCAGGACACAGAGATCATAGCTGCGTCCAGCGGCGAGGTCACGCACCAGGAAGTCATTGCTGCTGGATGGAATCATCCTGCCAAAGCAAATCACAAAAGAAAAAAAAAATACAATTGTTACATTGCACAGTCATAGAAGATATCAATGATACAGGACTGATACATGCAGTTTTCCTTTCACAAAGTACACATTACCACCAAATTAGACAGTTCTTTACAGGAACCCTGTTAGGAAATTAAAACATTCCCAGCAAATATTTAAAATATGTCAGTTGTTAATGCTCTTAATTGAATAGCACTTTGTATTGGGCTGCTCTAATACCTATGCCAGATTGTGTAACAACTAGCATAACGCTGAATCATAAAGTCAAAATACCTGCCAACACAAACTCGCTCTGTCTATCTATTCACCACTACACAGTAACAATCCAACGAGCGGAGCAGAGTCGTATAACACACAAAACAGTGACTTCTTGACTAATCACATCTGCTTGTATTGATCCCCTGTACTCTGTTGTGTGCCATTATACCAACGCTGCAGCGGTGACACTTGCACTATCATCATATATTTTCATGCAGTGCTGCCGGTGGCACAACAGCCACCTCATCGTTCTGATTTCCCCACAGAGTTGAAATCAAGAAAAGGCTGTGATCTGACAAACACTCCATCCCCCACAGCTACAGACATCATCATTCTCTTATTAAACACATTCCAGATGCTTAGCATTGTCAACTTCTGTGCCCTTCTCCCCCTAGGTAAACAGCAAAGCTCTAGTTTGTCCTGACCAGCATCATTTCCTTTGGGAAATCCAAGGGATGGAAATCACATAGGTAAACAGGAGCAATGTTTTCTCTATGCTTACCTGTGCTCAAGTTTAGCGTTTTCCTTCTCTCTCCTTGTCTCTGCGTTCTCTAGGGGCCTTAAGTATAACTAGTGGAATTTCCAAACAACCATATGTCATTGCTACATTTGATCTAAATTAGATCTATTTCCTTTTTGCTTCTTTCACATTTTCCCCAATGAACTCAAAGTCTTGCTGTCGGTACCTGTCCCTACCCCACAAATGTGTTTCCGCCTCTGTATGGAGACAGACAGGCTTTGCAATATAGTCGAGATGAAATAGAATTGATAGGAGAATACTGTATCTGTGTATGTGGTTGGGGTTGGGGGGGGGGTCTGGTGAGAAAGGATCCCTGCATCAAATTCTTCATAAGAACTGAACCAGTAAACTGACCTGCTGTCTTGCCAGAGGGTAAAACCATGATTTGAGAGCAGAGCTGAACTGGGGATCAAGCCATTTCACAAGGGGTATTGAAAGAAAAAAGAAAAATAGAAAAACAACAACGCAGACCACCTTATTAAACTTTAAAAAAAAACTACAGTCTTGTTGTCTCCTAACTGTGTTGGAACAAAATGATACCATGTCTGTTTTGCCTCTCTCGGAGGCAAGCTACATCATAGTTTATAAGGTGAGAAACCTCAGGGAAATCAGTAGGAGACTAGAGCTGACTGTCCTTCAGTGAAATCCACAAAGCACATGTGGGCCTCTAATCCGAAATCTGCAGTCTGACACAGTGCTTTCCATTTTCACCTATTATTTAAACAACATACACCTTGTGCTGCTGTGTGTGAAATCATGAGCTTTGATTATCATGACAAAACAGGAGGTGTTTAAAAGTGTCCTAAGGAGCAAACTAATGGGACTCAAAACTCCAAGTCGTGACTGATTATAATTGCATTGTCATGCTGAGTCACTGTTCACAATATGCATACAGTTGTAATTATTACTGGCAAATAAAGACATTTAAAGTGACACATTTAAATGCAGTTTTGGTGCCACTAAATAAACTGAGCAATTATAATGGTATTCCATGGCCATCTCCATTTTGTAATTCACTCAATTCTAAGCCCGTTCTGGACATTTTCCAATTTGTTTTGATTTTCTGTCAGTTGGTTTCATTTCAGAGAGCTCTCTGTCATGTTGATTTGATTTGTTTTCTTCTATTTCATCATGAATAGAGTACACTGCACAAAATATGGCATTAACATCCTTCTGTGGACACATCAAAACACGATTTGTCTGTGACTTTTTAAAATGATCCTGCTGTAAAACAAACAAAGTGCAATAACAGAGTGATGAAGCATTAAATATAAATGAAACCTTAAGAATATGGGTAAAGCCATGGCAACTGGTAGAATATTGAGGAATAAGCACACGAAGAGCCCTAATGGGAAGGTTTGCTGGCGATTAATTCCCAGTTATTATAATAATACTAATAAGTTTGCACCCCACCTCATAACCTTGCTCTCATTGTCTAAGGACTACTCTTGGCATACATTTGTGAACCTCACACACCACTGGACTAGATGAGGAGCAGTGGAGAAGACAGGTGATAAATATCAATTATGCCACTAAAGTGGCTTATAGCAGACTAATATAATCCAATCCAATTGGGTGAGACTGTATCAGTGAAACCCCTTCACGCTACCCAGATAATCTTTTCCAACCATCAATGTACCACCAAATACAATTTCTCCCATGAGAAGGGGACATCTGGTGAAAATCATCTTTATTCAATCCCATGTAGTGTCCCCCTGCCTAATGGTGAACTGTTCTTACAGTAACATAAATCAAACAGGGGAAGTTCCCCTGCCTGGAGGGTCTGCTTAAAGGCAGTTATGAATGAATCAAGGAGTGAGTGGGTGGGTGGTATGTGGTGGAAGAAATATTGCAGGGGGGAAGTGTAGGATTTTTTGAGTAGGACATGGTCTGAAAATAATCAAATGTTTTCATGCCAAATCCTGCATTGGTGTACATTTGCTTTTCACATTTTTCTACTGATGTTTTTATTTTTTATTTTCCCCAGAAAGGGTCAATCACAAAATGACTTTGAAGCAGTTACAGATGTAATGCTTTACTCAAATACACTTACACAGAGTGTTGACTGACATGAACATTCAGTGTTGCAAGATGAACACACATAATAATAATAATGGATTGGATTTATATAGCGCTTTATTTCTATGTGACTCAAAGCGCTTACAGGGTTCCAGGTTCCATTCATTCACACACAGTCATACCGGTGGTGGTAAACTACCATAGTAGCCACAGCTGCCCTGGGGCAGACTGACAGAAGCGAGGCTGCCATTCAGCGCCATCGGCCCCTCCGACCACCACCTCAAACATACAGCAGTATGAGCAACATTCACACGAGGCAAGGTGGGTGAAGTGTCTTGCCCAGGGACACAACGACCATGACACAAGTGGCCGGGCTGGGATCGAACCGCCAACCCTAGGATCATTGGCCAACCAGCTTAACCACCTGAGCCACGGTCGCACATGATCACATGATCACATTGACTATTATATTCAATGAAACAATCAATCTTATGACATTTACTTCTCTCATTGGCCAGCGACTGTTTGTGTTTTGTCCATCCAAAGTTATACAGAAATGTTAGGACTGACGCCACATTTCTAACCAATTAAAAATTCAACTGTTGTAGGGAGTTTTGGATCTTGTGCAAAGTGTGTCATGACTCAATAGGACGAAGACTGTGTGGCAGTGTGGGGATGGTTCAGTGAGCCCATTTGACACTGATATCATGCTGGATGATCTATTTAGTTAATGGGTTCCACCACGGACACACACACACACACACACTTGGAGAGCGTTAAGCAGCTTAATGGATTCCTTCCTCCAAAATTCTGATTCACAAATGAACACTGAGCTACTAAGCACAATTAATGGTTAGACTCTGACGCTGTCTCTAACACACATGCACACACACACAAGCACACACACACACACACACACACACACACACACACACACACACACACACACACACACACACACACACACACACACACACACACACACACACACCACAGAAAACAGATCAACAGTATGTTTTGTCAGTCCTCGGTTTATCCTCACACCAACAGACACATGCACACAGGAACGTGTGCCCACACACAGCTAAAAGACTGCAAGACTCTTTCAAATACTCAAACAGATAAACTATCCCACCGTTTGAATTGAACAGATTAGCGCCTATGTGATCCACTTGACAATAGCCTGATTAATGGGTTTGAATGATTACATAAGCTGACAACTCTTGAAAATAAGCCCTTTATTTTCTCCCACCTTATGACTAAGGTTGTATACACATGATCACTGGCAACATTTTTGCAAGAATACGTGTAATGGTTTTCATATTCAGAGAGCAACAACAACCAGGTTTTAACCTTGCTGCTACAGAAAAAGTGCAAACAATTGACATTTCAACCCCATTTGCTGTTAGTATTTCAAAGGATGTCAAATCAGATTATGCTGACCATGATGCTTACCGGTTGGCTTTATTTACCTTTACAACCATGAATCTGCACTGCAACATTAGGATGATCTACCACTGGTTTTATAATATTATAACATAAAACCGGTGACAAAACACATCTCACTCCAGTGCAAACAGATGGACTTGCGTATTTAGCAATTGACAGAAACATGCTCATGAAAGCTAAACTGTAATAAAATGTAATGTTAACTAAAATACAAACTGTTGACAACACTTTGCATTACAGGATATTGATGAGAAACCCCAATGTAAATGTAAATAATTGTTTATGGATACCTGTACCACACTGGATGAGGCACAGAAAACAACACCTGTATTACTGTAATGTTTCTGGAGACAACAAACGGGAAATGCAACTGCCCTGTTTGCCTTAAGACCGCAATAGGAATCCATTAAAACGTAAGGGAAAAGTTAAGCTAGTGTGGATGTTGGTATGAGTTACCCTTGAAATGTACAACACTCTTTTTTGTAACCTTGATACAAACATGATGAGCTGGTCAGAACCAGCTTACAAATCAATTAGTCCTAGGTGAAATTCCTGGGGACAGTCATCACCGAGGACCTAACATCCGGAACGCACATATCCAGTCTCGTGAAGAGGGCCCAGAAGAGGCTCTTCTTCCTAAGGAGGCTTAAACAGGCTGGTTTAGCCACACACCTGCTCATTAACTTCTATAGGAGTACAATCGAGAGCATTCTCTGCCAGGGCTGCTGTGTGTGGTATTAAGGCTGCACAGCGCAGAGCAAGAGGGACTTTGCCAGGGTGGTTAGGTCGGCAAGAAAGATCATCAGAGCTGAGCTCCCAGACCTGGACTCTGTGTGGGGTGACCGCCTGAAGAGGAAGGCAAGGTCAATAAGCACTGATAAAACCCACCCTGGACACACCTTGTTTGTTCCCCTACCATTGGGGAAGAGGTACCGCACACTGCGAGCCCGCACCACCAGGATGAGGAATAGTTTTTTTCCAAGAGCTGTAGCCTCCATCACCCCCAGCCCCTCCCCAACCCCCCTAACAAAGCATTAAGAACAACTCTGTAGCAGTAGCTCTACATTTTTAATCATTTATCATTTTTTATCTTTACATGAATTGCATATATGGCACAATATGTACAGGGATAATTTTTAAATCTACATATCACTATTTATATATTTATTTTTAAACCATTTTTGTCATTTGGTCTTTGTGTCATTTTTAGACATATAAACACATGTTGCTGGAGAGCGCCTAACTGTATTTCGTTGTGTACTACAATGACAATAAAATCCTTGAATCTTGAATACATCCACATTATGTATACCAATGCCGTAACAGTTGTTTGAAATAATTGGATTCAAAGCAGCATGGGCTACTGTCTGGCATACAGTATGTTTCGGTGATGCTCATTTATATTGTTTACAATTCTCATTAATTTTTAACTCAGCAAATTTCCTACCAACCTTCATTCCCATCACTTACAGGCTAATGCACCAACATGCACCATCCTCATATATGTTCCATGGCACAGCAGCAGATGGTCACTGTAGCGGCCAAGCCCCTATTCGAAGCCACTACCTGGTTGTTTAATGGATCGTTCCGACGTGCGCCCAGTGCGCTCAGTAAATAATAAACAGTAGAAACATTTTACTGTAGCACGGCAGGTTTATTTTCCCTCTGAATCCATTTACCGCCAATGTACTTTAACTCATAATATACTTAGAAATCAAAAATAACAAAACAAATTGCTGATAGATACTCGTAAAGAGAACAAAGGGCACAAAGGCACATGGGTACAGTCGAAAAACTGTTTTCTTCCCAATTAGACAACACCTGTTTCCTGTTTGTCCTTGGCTTAAATCACCTTCTTGGGCTGACCCAATTACCTCAGCCACACCCAATACAGCCCCCTAGTGTTTAAACATGAACATAACATAATACATTAATATGGCTCCTACACTCCAGCCCCTAATTGCGTCTGCAAGAGCAATTAAAACATAATTCAAAGGAGCCAAAGATAAAAAAAAGAAACTTGCACATTTCAGATAGGAACCTATCAATCTTCAGCTTACTTTAGTAAGCAAATTTTGGTAATGGGTCTGTCAATGACACTGCCACACGAACCAGACCTCTCTTATCAGGGAAGGTTTTCCATGACCCTTATCATTATTACCAGCACCTGCTTTGCTGCATCCATTTTCATTATAATAAGCATCAGCGACAGCCACACCCAATACAGCCCCCTAGTGTTTAAACATGAACATAACATAATACATTAATATGGCTCCTACAGTCACAAAACAGGCACCCACTTATCCCTTTACTGTAATACCACAGTGTTTACATTGTCTCTACCTTGCTCATCACATCACTGTTGCACTTGGTTGCTAGACGTGCCAAAATGGCCTTTAAGACATATATAATGAAACCCACGTTCATCATAAAACAATTGAGCCCATTTTCTATTGAATATTCTACATTTTAACACTTAGAAATCTGGTTCATGTGTTTACACTTTCAGCTCCCTCTCATTATCTTCTCATTTTCATTTCAACCCAACTTTCACCATATTGAATTTCATGGACTTACACTTACTTGAAGTTTGCTGCCATTTCTTAAGTTGTACACTCTCTCTGAACTGCTTAGCCTATAACTCTACTATTGCCTGTTACAACAGAAGAATACAAATCACTAACCGATTGCAAGAAAAATATTTTTAAACTCTCACTGAGGGGGGGGGGGGGGGGGGGATTTCACAGTGGCCAGTTGGAACTGGAGGGCAAGCCATCCTCCCTCCCCCTGCAGTGTGACAGAGATCAATCTGTCACAGCACATCATCCTGAATAGCTATGGTTATGTTACCATCTTTGCATATTTGATAGGTGTGATCTGACGCTGAGAAAAGTGTTCCTCCATTCTCCTGTCAGTGTGTTTTGAAACCACCAGGCCTATTTCTTCATGTGTAAACAAGAGAAAGCATATTGACACATTTGCCCCTCCCTTCAACCGCTGTCCTCCCTTGGCTTTTTATCTCTAAGTGCTTTAAACGTCAGTGCAATAAAAGACTAGAAATTACTGCCTGACTGTCATTTCCCCTGGTTATTCCTCGCCTGTGCATCATAAAGCACAACTTTATAGCGCAATTCACCATCTAACTGCTTGAAAACTGAGATGGGAAATCCAAGGGATTGAACTGCATTTACGTACATGCTTTTTCTACGATTGTAAGATCTCTCAAACAACATTATCCTTAAAGTATGATAGCTATGTAATTGGATAGATGGATGGGTAAATACATGGATGCCATGGATTTCTAGATAGTGTTGGGAATTCATAAGGGGTAGATTTGGTCAAAGTCAAGAATATTATTAATTTCAAGGAAATTATAATATTAAGAAAAATTGTTAATAAATGATCAATTAAATTAGTCAAGCTAATCAAATTACTTATTAATACCTACGGAGCACCGCCCTTTGAAAAAGGGGACTTTGAATCAAATCAGAAAAACAGTCTCATAATGTTAAAGGGATTTATCTTGAGAATGTCAAAGTTGGTTACAATATACATTTAAGATAATGAAGGAGTGAATATTCGAGCATAGACCTTATTTACCAGCAATTAGTGAAATACAAGACACAAATATCACAGACACTGCTTCTTAAAATCAAAATGTAAGGGTTTATTTACTTAGGTAAGTTGATTAAAACGATACACATAAGTCAATAACCATAAACTAATCTAATTTAAGAAAGCAGACATAACACAAGCAATAATAAGAACAGTTTAGAATCAAACCCACAGGCTATAGTACATGTGTATGTACTACTGTGTGTGTGTGTGTGAGTGTGTGTGAGCGTCAAAAAGGAAGGGGGGTGGACACCGCCCAAAGCCAAAAATGGCGGACAGCTTGTGACGTTTTCGTCACGTGAAGGGGGTCACCGATGGCGACGCAATCACGTGGCGGAGACGTCCTAACTGTGACGTGTGACGTTAAAGTCACGTGAAGGGGGTCAGCGCTCGCGACCCACGCAATTTAACTTTGGAAACCACAGAAGTCAACGCTCATATGCTTAAAGCCGGGAACACACCGCACTGGCCGCGCGGCGAGATTACATACAAAGTCAATGTACTAGCGCGTGGCCGCGCGTCCACCCAATAATCGGCGTCCAGCGGCCGGCGGCGGGCACTTGCGCGGCGCGTGGCCGCGCCTCATGAGCCGCGGCATCGAAGGAGCGTGAATCGAAGGCTTGTGCGGCGAACACGGCGCCGCAGAAAAAGATGAAAATTTTCATCTTTTTCTGCAGCGCCACCGAGCGCCGCCCCGCCTCAGCCAATCATCGTTGAGATTGCCCGGTGGTCTACAAGACGAGGTGGGCGTGTGGAGTCAGGACATCGGGCTTCCAATACATTCTGCAAATATGTGTATTTTGCATCTGTTTAGCTGTTGGTTGTACTTTAGCCAAGGTAGCGCCGGTTAGCATAGTGAAACTCACCCAGCTGTGTGCTGTTCCTGAGGATTATATGAACCCAAACTTGACGGCGGTGTCCGTGTGGAATTCTAATATAGTGCAGCGAAGAACCGGTGTTGTCCTCCGTCAGCCGACACACTTTCACTTTCAGGTAGGCTGATGTTTGCCTTTATTTTTGCCGCTGAGCACACACTGCTGTTGTTATCGTGTTTAGATATGTTGCTGAATTGCTGTTAATGTGTGTGTATTTGCGATCGGGGTGCGTCTTCATGCTGTTTTAATGTTATTTGTGACATGACTGCCGCTGGTTACACAGTGAACCTACATCTGTATTTTTTGGCACAGCTGGACCATGCTGTTGTTGTTGCACCGTAAGTGTGACGGGTCTGATTTCGGCGTCGGCGTCAGGAATATATGGCCCAATATGATCAAGCGGCGAGCCTCTTTCGATCACGCGGCCAACCGCCTTCGATGTGGCGGCCGGCGGCCGCGGCGGCGGCTCCGCTGAATATGGCCCAATATGACCCAAATGGTCAAGCGGCGAGCCTCCTGCGTTCACGCGGCCAACCGCCGCAGGCGGCCAATGCGGTGTGTTCCCGGCTTAACAATCGCGACGCAAATGTAAGAATATGTGTTGGTGTGCGGATGTACAGAGTTTGAATAAAGAGAGAGAAAGACAGAGGAGATCAAGTAAAAGCTCGCCACAGAAAGTACACAGTTAGTTGTTCACCTTGATTTATAGCCTACAGTCATTCAATCTGTGAGTGGTCTCACAAAACTGATGCTGCTTCGGAGATATCAGAGGGGAACAGCTGTTCTGGCATGTAGCGACAATCACAACCATCAAACATCTCCCGGAAAGCGGGAGGAAAAACCACAGTGAGCAGTTAGGCAATTATTATGAAAATAATGCTGTCAGAATCACATTTAACAAGGGAAAAACGACTCGTCAGTCGGTACCTTAACCTTAAGTTAATGTATACCTAAATAGATATCTATAGCCTACTTTATAGCCCAGACAAATGCCTACAGTGAACCGTCTCCGACGGTGATGAGAAGCGATGGGTAGGATAGGATCCTGTGGTCCACACGGCAGGTTTAGAGGAGGGTCCTGCTTGTTATGCCGGTGGAGGAGCGATCTTGCTTCTTGGGGGAAAGACGGGGCCCGTCACGGTCAGCTGGCTTGCTCCGGTAGTGGCACGTGCGTCTTTTGCGGAGGCGGTAAGGCAGTTTACTGTCTGTTGCGTTCAGAGACGCTGGGCTTCTTTCCGGCTGGTAGGGAGGGAGGCACGGCTGAGTTTCAGCAGCCGCGGTAGGATGAAGTTTCCTTGGTGAAACTTCCTTCGGATCCGGGAAGGTAAAGACTGCAGGCAAGCAGTCTGTGAGCTCAGTTTAAGTTTGCAAACACCCGCTTTGTGGATGGCTCCACTGCTAAAAGGCTCAGTTTTTGGGGTGCTTGCTGGTTTTATCATTGCAGGGTCACATGGTTGACTGGAAGATCTCAGCCAATGGGGGTACAAAACCTTATCAGGTGTGATGAAACTAGGGCTGGGTCCCTTAGTTTTATGACCCCTTGTTCTGGGGGTTTTGCCTCCAGAAAACTCAAATCCAGGCTTTATTTTACCCATGTAGGCCCCAAGAGTTCCTTATCAGGCTTTGAAAAGGGGAGGTAGGCCTCACTTTTCCTCATAGGTTTCTATGGTACTTTTTAGCACTGCTGTAGGCACAACAATAGACAGGTGCCTCTGCCACACTCACTCATGCTGGATGCCACTTAGCTCTAACCACAGTCCTTACACCTTGCCCAAGTTTTGATCTTGTGTCTCCAGTAACCGTCAACGACGCCCATACCCATACTAATATTGGAAAGCTGTTTTTCTTTTATGTTTTATATCTACAGTCAGTGCTGCATTCACACAAAAAAGGGCCTTTGTTAAAACCTGTTAAATGTTATTTGACAGATGTATTAAAACAATCATCAAAATGCAGTTTAGCCTTTCAAATTGATAATTATAGGAATGCAATAGATTATTTAAAAATAAATAAAACACACACACACACACACACACACACACACACACAAACAGTAGTCTCCTATCAGAGCCCTGTTTCAGGTAGCTGGTTTTGAGGCAACCCAGAGTTTGTTCGCTCTGAGTTAGTGGAAACTCTCGGTTTTCCGTTTCAGGTAGCAGGTTCAGCGCAACCGAGAGTCAGTTACTGCGGCAACATACGCCGTGGCTCTAACCTGCTCGGGAGGTGGTTAGACCTACCCTGAGTTTGTTACGCTGCAGCTCCGACTGAAGAAAGAGTCACTGTTACAACGCGTCCCTGTACAGTTTAAAGCAAAATCACTCCATAGAAATCTCCATCAGGATGTTTTTATCATGTACTGATGATTTTACGTTTGATAGATCATTTATCTGATCAGTAGCCTTGTTCTCAGCTCTCGTTCGTTCATAGGTGGCCACCTTACACATCGTAAACAGGCTCAACATTCAGATTAATAAACCCATTTGTATTGTATGCATATTTTTATTAATAGGACATTTTTTAACATCTGTGCCACTGAACAGATGTCGGTCAGGTTGAAATGTAATTCTGTGGCTGCACGCGATCGTTACTGTTCACTTGTGTCATCCCAAAGTCACAGACGAGCTTCGTTAAATAGCCTTATATGAATATAGAAATAATATAATAATTTAAACTGTGATCACTTGAGGACAAGGGATCTGGTAATAAATCAATCAAGCTCTACAATGGAAACTGTCATCTAATGTGTCAAACGTTAATATCTTTCACTCCTCATTTAAAAGAAGCAACAGTCTGTTTACTGCACAGTAGTGCTATTATACTGTATCTTGCCTACATAGCCTAATACAGCGGATATAAAACACTGTCAGCAATGATGTGCAGCGCAAGCTTAATGCCTACTTGTGCTGCTGCTGATATGCGCAACTTAATTCTTAAAATAGATTGCTTCTCATATGGAAGCATATAGGCTAATGATTCTATTGAGAAAAAAATGTTCCCCCGTTTTTTTCTGAATGGCCGAGGTGATTAGATCAGAGTTATGAGATAATATCCCCGTTAATTCTTCTCCATACCATAAACCCATTCGTTAATATTTCTAACTCTAGTGGGAGGAGCAGAGACGTTTTTTTTTTGAGAAGTGGAGAAGTGGGAGGATCAAGCATTTGTTTCTTCTGTTTCCATGGTGAATCATGTTATCAGCGATCCATTGACGATGGCTTTTACGCACACGCTCCACCCAGAGTGAACATGCTCAGAGTTGATTAACCCAACGCTGATCCACTGTTCTGAAACCGAAAATCCAGAGTTGCTTTTCAACCCTGCACTCTGAGTTGACCAACTCAGAGCGCAGCATTAAACCCAGAGTTTGTAAAACCTGCTACCTGAAACAGGGCTCAGTTCTATACCCAAACCCTACTACTGCATTTGGTATTCAATGCAGACTGGCACAAGAGCTGCCCACTGTGTCTTTACAGTAGAGGAGTGGTCAGTCTGAGGCTGAAGGAGGCCTTGCGGTCTATGGTCAGTTAAATAGCATTAATAGATACTAATAGACTTGTTATCAGCAGGTCTACTTTGTTAGCATGTTATTATTGCTTGTCTCTGGTGGGGAGAGTGGCAGGTTCGTTAGAGGCACTCGTTACAACGGTGGGCTAACGAGGAGGCGCTGCACTGCTAAGTCCTGTGAGTGTGAATGTTCATGAGTGAGTGCACCCAGTCTGATCCGGGCTGACATTTCCATGGCCACTGTGGATATGCCAACTCACATGCACATCTGTGTATCTGTGCATGAGCCTGACATTTCCATGCTGTCTCCCTTCAGTGATGTTGACTGACGGGAGGACGTTTTGTTTGTAAATACTGTCCATCAATCAGCCCTTGGGCAACTAAAATGCACACATATTCACAAACAAACAAACATACACACACACACACACACACACACACACACACACACACACGCGCGATATGTCATGAAGTCGCATCCAGAGCCCTAGGTTCTGACTGTTGATCTAAGCAAAACGTCAAGAGAATATTTATGATAATGTGCCCTGGCTGTTTTTTAAATAATTTAACGTGCCAATTATTCCTGGATTGCAGGCAGTGCAGAACAGAGGAGGGCAAAGGGTTGACAGCAGTGTCCCTGCAGCAAACACACCCTGTCCGCCCAGCTAGACATGCTGAAAAAAAATGACACAAAAAGGTTTCCAAAGCTAGCAGGGACATCTGCCAAAGAGTGACATTTTTTATTAAAATACTGAATAATTGAAAAAGTGAGCACTTAATAATATCACCTCTAGAGATAGAGACATTAGGTATTCACAGGACCCAGGGGACAAGATTTGATGTAACGTGCTTTAATTATGAAAAGAAGTACGATATTATGAATCACTCTGTGTGGACTTGCCCTTCTGGGCCCTGTGAGCTCAGGGCCCTGTCCTGTAGACCCCCTCTAAGGAGGTGAGCCATCCCCATTCAACAGTCAGTATTTTTAAGGCTCCACTGTAAGATATTCAACCCTCCAGTATTCTCAGTTCTTTCTTTATCATAGCACGTCTCTCCGTCTTCCTACACCATGCTTATCTTTCTTTTACCTCCGTCGTTCCTCTTACTTCTCTTTTTTCCCCCTGTTGGTGAGCCTCTCCCAGCGCTCTCTACAGCTTAATTTCTTCCATCATGTCCAATTGCTGTGCCCCTCATCCTGTATAATTCCTATTCATTTTCTCTCTCCCACATACATGTTCAGATGGATGACATTTCATGAGTTGTGAGGGAGCCTTGAGAGAACATTTGCACTTAAATCGTTTGCTCTTTCACAGCAGATCTGACTAGTGGTTGAATCACCAGATATTGTTTTTTTTTTCCCATTAACAATGACAACAATCTAGAGGCCAGCTGCATAAACTTTGAGCTTTCAGTACAGCTCTCACCCACACTGGCGAGCATAACACTTTACAGAACAGCAGTCACTGTCTTGTCTTACTGCTGTGCTTCTTGCTTCTTCCTTACACTATAATTAGGGGGCCAAGCCCGAGCACACAGTTCCATAGGGAACCCTATTGTTTTTGCTGGGACTTGTATTCTTCCATGCGTAAAAGTGGTGCTGCAGCCCAAACCGTAAAGGGTTGGGACATGCCACTTACATGACTAGATCCAGGTCCGTGCCTGGTACGCAGGCAAAACAAAATCAGACATGCCGGCCACTAGGTGGCGCTACAAAAAAAAGTAAAACGTGTATAACTTCCACACCGAAAGTCTGACAGTCAAAAACATTATATCCACAGCTGTCCACAAGTCAGCTGCATCTTTTGAGATAGGCCACGCCCATTTGCGTATATATAGATTTTTCGCTACATCGCAAAAACTGTGTCAGTCACCAAAACATACTCCTCCAACAGTTTTCGCCCGATTTGGACCAAACCAAAAGCATTATGCTCTACCGACTCCCACGAGCAAAAGTTGTATAAATAATTTTTCTACGACCATCGGAAGACCAAACGGTAGCGCTTTAAAGATTAGCCGATCAGCTTCCTTGTAATACCTTGTACGTAAGTGATCATAAATCCAAAACTATACATCGTGTCAAGACAACATTTTAGAAATATGGTCGTACTGTCTGAACGAACATCCTCAAAAAAAATTGAAAAAATTCACCAAAGGGGGCGCCAAAAACACAAAAAGTATACATCCTTATCCACTTGAGCATCTTTCTCTGCAATTTGTTTGCCTTTTGGTCTATAACTCCCAAACCGAACATCCCACATTCAAAAACTTTACATCCCCGGATTCCATGAAGCGAGGGGCCGGCGCCGCGGACGACGACGCCCGTTCCCGATTCGCGTGGGAGGCTTGGCCCCCGTTCACAACTGCTTGCAGTTCTAGTTACATTTTGGTGACACACTGCATATATACAGTGCAGTAAGTCTTCAAAATACAACCTCCTTTCGCGTTTGAGACTGTTCATTTATATCTGTAGAGTTGCAATAATGCCCCCTCCCCCTGGACTGAAAATTACCCAGGCAAACACATTTAGAGATCGCACACAATTCATACTAAGTACGCACGTCTGTGGTCGAAAATGCTCTATTGAGTTAATGTAATACTGCCTTTAACAACACATAGCTTAGTTATTATTTACACATTTATTATTCCAATCTAGAGCAGCATTGATGTAAAGCAAGAAGTCGGAGAAGGAATTCACTCTAACATTGATCAAATATTAATTTATCTCACAGTAATGAATACATAAAGCACAGATTCAGTTTTTCATGGGTGGTGGAGGATAGCTTTGAGTTCCAGCCGTTTGTTTTATAAATGTCTCATCTCAGCTCCTACTCAACCATTCCCCCTGGCGATGGCCAAATTTGACTTAGCACCAAAGTGTACTGTAAGTAGGTGATGGGCTAGGGGGTCATTAAGCATCCTGTTAGGTTGGCAGCCTGAATGGTACATTTTCAGATGAGGGTAATTTGACATCTATAAATAAGTGTGTGAGTCCACTTCCTTTTATTGGCCAGAAAAGCATCACGTGGCAATGAAACTAAAATAAGCTCCTTCCGTAAAACCATTAAAGAATAAAAATGATGTCCAACACCTTTCCAACTAGAACCAAATACTGCTTGGCAAATGGAAAACTAGACGTACAGCATTACATTTCCCTGTGAAAGAAACCAGAGATACTAAGTTGTATTGGTCCATTTAGCCAATAAATGCTAATCAACATTCATTACTAAAAAATATAGACAGATATATTGATGGATGGATGGATGGATAGATTGCAGTTCATTGGCCACGTGGCTGACCAGATGTTTGCTAGTATTTCTTCCTGAGGCATTTGAAAGATACAGCATATTTGGAGCAGGGACTTCTGAATGTAGATTTCTCTTCTTTTGGCTATACTCTTTGTTCCCATTGGAAATGAGTGAAACTGCTGAGAGGCAAGACAGTCTCTTAACTAGTTGTGAATGGGTGGGTAGCTCATACCACATGTGGTTACCATTACGAATGTTACATTTGGTAAACATCTTGGTGTGGTGCAACAGCATTTTGCTTTTCAGTTTAGTAGAAAACAGATGGATAATCTGTATTCAGCCTCACAGTTTGTGTTTGCCTCCTACCCCCTACACACTCCCTTCCTTCAGCTTGGCTTACACAACTTTGTGTACTACTACTACTCATCTCCTACTATCTCTTCTGTTTTTACTGTGTTCCATGTGTTTACAAAGCCATCAATATCTCATATGAATATTCCACTGTTGTAATTGCTGAAGCAATTTTAACCGACGCAAATATATAAAAACATAGAGGGGGCCTTAAGGATTTATGTATTATTGCTTAGGTTGTCGCCATTCTGTTGTTGTTTTTGAGAAATTCAGTGAATAAACTGGAATCTCTGGAGTCAAAGTCACAATGTTTGTTCATGTTTTTTATCAAGCAAAGAACGGAAATAATCCCACATGCATCTTCAAACCTTTTTTTATGAAACAGGACATACTGTATATTTATGACAACATTATCTGCTCTTCCTACCTTGTACATCTAAGTCTTAAATTGATAGTAGCATCCCCAGATAAGTGTAAATCAGGTTAAGCACTTAATGCTCTAAAATATCAAACATTTATTGTAGCTTGGAAGCGTGGACAGGGCAAGGTCCTAACAGAAGTGGTATTACATTGCAGCTGTATTGGAAGAGGCTTCATTGACGAGTGTGAACTCCAGCTGTCTCCTGGATTGAACCTATAGAGTGCCAGCCAATATGGCGACTGATCAATTATGAAGAAAAAAGAATGATGAAAACAAAATCCAAATTATAGATCCTTGCAGTAACACAAGGCTCACTTTTTGATGTGCACTCCACATGCCCTTTTTAAATCCATTTAGTATTTTCTTTATGTTTGTAGAGGAGGAATATTTTCGATTAATTCCGAGTTGATGGAAAATAACGCACCATTATTAACAGAATCATTATTTTGCAAAATATTTTGTGTCCACTCTGCATTTGTTCACTATAGTAGCTGGGTTCTAAAAAACTGTTTCAATGCAAAAATCCCAGCATAGTGCAACGTTGTTTACTCTAATATATTCATATATAGGATTAATTTTTCTTTGACCTATATAATGACAGATGATTTACACACAGTAGTTAGTGTATGGATGAAGGAAAATAGGATTAGATCAAATCATATACAGTTTATGAGACAGAACCAACCACATGAAAAAAAAAATCACTCACTCACTCACCCACCGATGTCAATACCACCAAGCTAAAATCCCAGCAAAAAACAGACAGCCGATCACAAGTCTCAAGAGCAAGTGCTGAGAGCCAATCAGAGTCCTCGGCTGACTTCAGCGCTGTAATTGTGACAGAGGAAGCCGTGACACATACTCACTTACAAGGCTGATAAGAGAACAGCAGTAACAAGATGATTTGAAGGACCTAGACATCGAATCCAGAGGCGGCTCACAGGGTTGTATGAAAGAGAGGGAAAATAACTGCAGCAGGAGGAGAAAATAAAAAGTGCTAGGGCAGACCCAGAAAGTCATGGCACATATATGGTGAACCAGCTCCAAACACTAAGAATACATTCTCTTTATAATGTGACTCAGATTTGAAAGTAACAACCACCACCTGTAGTTGTCTACCCTTTTAGATGCACGTAGATGCCAACACATTTCCAGCATGTAGGGCAGCCTATATACCACTGCAATGCATTTCCTCCACTGGGATACAAGATGGGCATACAAGATGGATCTTTATCAAGTTACATTTTATCTACCATATGGGGCTTTCACATGTAATTTTCATTTACTTTTCCTTATTCTTAATTTCCTTTCCTCTAACCCATTTGTAATATACATGTTCTGATTCCTCTGACCCAAATGGAATATACACATCAAAACTGGTTTGCGCCATATCATGTTTCTAACCTTGTTTAACGTAACAGTTTGAGTTTGCAGAGATGTTTAAATCCGTTTGACCATTGTTTGGCTCTCTCAAAGCGACTCAAACATGCTGTTTATACTGTTTACATACATTTTTAAAGTTGTCAATACCAGACTCCAGTGTTAACTGTTTACTACGGAGCCCCGCAAGGGACATGAAAAAAAGATGAAAGAAAAAAGATTAAAAAAAAAGGATATTCTTTTGAGAGATATCGCAGTTTACTGACCTGAACTGAGCCACATGTGCAACAGAACAATAGACGTCACATTCAGGATGCTGTCATAGGGGGAAAAAAACATGGAGACTACCGAAGTCAGCGCTGACGGTTTCATGTATAGAGTTAACTGGAAGACAGTGAATTGATGTGCAGATGATAATGAAGTGGATGAGAAGAAAGAGATCCAACTTTCCAATCATCTACTATTGGATTGCCCGCATAATGATTACAAATGTCGATCTAGATAGTGAATCCCGATATGACTCTTCAGACTGAGGTTGTATAGCAAAACATGGGACCCGTATTGGAATTAGACAACGTACAAAACCCGAATTGGAAAAGATCAGATTCCATGTGATTTGGCCTGCTTACACTGTGGTTAGAAAATGAAAAACAAATTCCCACTTCTGAGTCACATAATGAGAAAATAAAATTGGATTTTAGGCCTGTCTTGCCTTCAGTCTGAACATAGCCAAAGAAAACTGGTATTTCTGACCCTAATGAGATGCCAAAAGAGATGAGGAGATTATTGAAAGATATGGAGGCCAGTTAGATGTGTTGGGAGTATGTTGTATTGCCGTCTTTGTGGTGAGACGAGCCAAAGTCAGAGAGTTTCCAGTTCTGTAGCATTATGATAACATTTCTCTTCACAAATGATGTCATCCCTCTACTTAACAGACTGTGATTTCCTGTGTGCATGCAGTGGATCGTTGTGCTTTTGAATTGTAGACACTCGCACAGTCAAGCTCTGGTTCCCTTGAAGAGAAAAAAGGGGTCATGGGAAGATCTGCCGGGTATGTGTTGGTTGCATTAATTCAGGCACTATACTGCACTGTGGTGGAAGAGTTCAGCAGGAGCAAATACCAATTATTTACCAATCTTTTCTTTTTCTTTTTTGACCTCAGGCTATGCATGCAGAGGAACCAGCCAATGCTTGTTGGCATCTGATAAGGGATGCCTTACCACTGTGTGTACCCTTTTGAACATATACTGGCCAAGGCTGAATGAAAGGATAAGCCCAGGGCAGGCCAAGCATTTGCTGGAAGCATGCAGGGAGGAGGGGGGGGGGCTTCAGGGTGGCATGATAGTTTACAGGGAGGCCCCAAAAGAACTGGTTGCTATAAATTAAAAATAATATACCAGATGCTTATCCTGTTGGCACCTCAGAAATAAAGTTAAGACAAAAGAGATATAAAATAATTTACTATCTGCCTGATTCATAAATAATTATGTAAATGATATAGTACCTGATTAGCAGCAATGTCTGATTGGAATAAAATAAGAACCCAAAGCTCTTATGGTTTATACAGTAGATCAATACATTCTGACGAGTGGGTCTTTTTATTAGAATATAAAATCCAATATTATTCCAAATTTCCCTGGTCTTCAAACATTTAATATACATTTAATGGAAACAATCCTGCTGCAGTCAGGCATTTAACTTAAAAAAAATAAAAATTATAGCGGTAACAAAAAACGTCTTGTGTGCAATGTTTGAATAATTAAATAATCCAAAGATTGTGATCAATGCTTTCAAGTACCATTTGCCACAACACAGTTTCAGAACAATACATTTGTTTTGTCCGCTTTGTTCTGCCAAAAAAAGCCTATGCTTTGGTAAATGTATTCTCAACTTCTCCAACATGTACGATCCAATCACACTATCATACCTGAATTCTATTTAATAATTGGATTTTAATATGGATATAAATGCCCATTCCGTCTGCAATATTTTCACCTGACAGGTCGGACTGGCATCCTTTTACTGTGCTAAGCACATTGCACAACAAAGCACTGTAAGTCCTACAATATCAGAATGATATACAAAGGGTGAGTGCTTGGGGAGGAGGAGAAAGCATATTCGAGTAGCTTTAATGATGACAATCAACCGCATAATCATACGCAGCAACAAGACACACAGCTGTATAATTACCTCTTCACTACTAAGGTGAATATGACTGCAGGTAGTTCAGAATGTCTTGAATATGTTATGCATGCAGCAGGGAGAGTTGGCAGAGGTTGAACATGACATGGTGCTGCTCAATATGGAACAGACCTTAAGGGGGCAAGTTAAAGTGAGATGCACAATCCAAAGTGAAGGAGGGATGGAAGGTAAGTGGTTGCATTAGTTTGGACTGGAAATGTCTGTTTTGTGGGGTCGGTCGGAGCCGGATAATGTACATTTTATATGCCCAATGGAGGCACAGTCGTGCAGGGATGATGTTGGTGAACACTGTCATAAGTAGGTCTGTAAATGTGCTATATAAATAAAAAACTTGAGGTCAGTTGATTCAATGGTCTGAGCCAAAAGTTTCATTAAATCTCCTGCAGGGCGCACAGGTACTGTCACTTTGTTTTCTGTTTGAACAAAGCTAATCTTAGTTATTAACCCTTGTGCCCTTAAGGATAAAAAATCAATATTTCGTTCTGGTCGCCAAAGGATTCCATACTAAGGGATGCACAGCCTTCACGCTCATCGAGTCAGAGGGCATAGCATGACCAATATAAGATAAAGTCAGCGCTAATCCCCAGTGTTACTATTGTCTCTAACAACGTTCTGCTTAAACACTTTGTATATTGCAGTCTCCGTGACCCCTTTTTTAGCAGTCATCCTATACGAGATAAGTAATCTGCTGTAATAACAGATTTACCTATGGCTTAACCCTGTGAGAGACAAAGTCCTTTATGAGAAAACACAGTAATAATTTACTGAGTTAATACCATGACATTTTGAATATTATTTAATGTAACCCTGCACTGTTTTTTTAGATGTTGAATTTTGATTTCCTATAATATGTTTCTATTTCTTTTGCATTTCATGAATCTGTAGCTTTGTCTGGCTTTCACTATAATAACTCATACACAGTATATACAATAGTCTCACATTGATATATTGTACATTCTGCCCTGATCTTGAAAATGAAGCCATTAATCCTCTATGGCTGAACATGGTGAGACATGGCAATGATTGCTGTAGGGAAAACTGTCTCACATGTTTTCCCAGCACACAGGGATCAGAGTTCATGGTCAGCTATATGCCTGAGAGGAAACAACTCAGCAGGGATGCATATAGACACCTAAGTCCTATGGTGGTCTCTGTTAACATGCTGCTCCTAAACAAAGGTCATTAACATGGAGGTTGTTATTCATAATTCGGACAAATATAGTACTGTACTCCACATTGAAAAGAGGGGAATATTTCCTTTTATTTGAAAATAGAACATGATATCCCATGTGATGAGTACCAGAATAATCTCTGCTGATGCTGCTGCTTTCCAGTAATGATATTTTGATTTAATACTATGACCTTACCCACACAACTGCGGACGACGGATGACCTTTATGGGATAAATACTTGACGGCATGCCATCTTTTTTATTAATACTGTACTTTAAGTAATGGCTTGGCTTGTAACATCACAATACACCATACCATGGTGACCGCGCGCCTGTTTTAAGCTAGACCCCTGTCAACAGTGCAGTAAAACCACAGTGTTAAGAAAATAAAAATGATCAATGAAATAAAGTTTTTGTCTGTTTTTACTTGATGACACAATTGATTTACTTTATAACCCACTACTACATAAAACATTTCGTACTGTGTAGAACCAAATAACCATACATAAAAAATAATAACTTTCATTAAAAATTATGACTTAATAATACAAATGTACAACACAATTTAAATAAAGAAGTATACATACAGTATAATAGTGTGAATCAATCAATTCTATATTATCTATTTTATCCCTTTCTGTGACAATTTGTCTTGTATATATTATATCTCTATTATCTCTATATATTATTCCTTCAGCATGTTTTTTCTTTTACGTTTTATTTGACCTGCATATTCCTCAGGTGAGGCCTATGCACATTTTATTGTCTTTACGCTCAATATGCAAACTGAGGTTGGTTGGACAAAAA